>NC_056721.1:10905999-10968499 GCF_018831695.1 Puntigrus tetrazona | reverse complement strand
ATACACTATCTTTCTTAACATCCAGTTTTGGTTAGACATTATAATACAGGGAGGCTGCAGTTGTTTGAAAAAATATATACACCAATATGAACACCTTTCTATTTTAATTTATTTCAAATTGTAATTTCTGGATGCAAATATGAATTTCCAGCATCATTACTCCGGTCTTTAGTGTCAGAAATCATGCTAACATGCTGATTTGCTGATCAAGAAACAACTTTTATTTTTTTTAAATCAACGTTAAAACAGTTGTGTTCATATTTTTGAGGATTATTTGATGAAAAGAAAGTAAAACGACAACAACAAAAAATGCATTTAGCAGCAATAGAAATCTTTTGTAACATCATAAATGTTTTTACTTTCCCTTTTGATCGATTTAATTCATCTTTGCTTAATAAAAGCATTACTTTTTCCAAAATCTTAATGACTCCCAAATTTTTCAATGATAGTATGCTTTGTGTGTGTTGTGTGTGTATGATGCATAACTACACAATTTTACTTAACAAGCTAAGACCACAACAAACAGCATAATATGTAATTTGTGTTAAATCAGTACATTGGCTTCTGGGTTGTTTTACAACATGTAATAGGTCTCAGGTGTCCCCAGAATGTTTCTGTAAAATTTCATCTCAAAATACCCCACAGATAATTTACTATATCATTTTGAAAATGCTTATTTTGAATGGAATCAGAAATGCTCTGTTTTTGTGCCTGTCTCCTTAAATGCAAATGAGCTGCTGCTCCTTGCCCCCTTTTCCAGAATAGAGCTGTGCCATTACAGCTTGTACCTCCTAAAAACATTTGTTTTGGTTCTTATTATCTTTTACCATGCTGAAATCATGCATTTTTTAACCATAAACTACTGTTTTCTGAGTGCACACATCCGAAGCACAGCTGTCACAGCAATGTGAGTATCAGACCAAGTTCTCATTTACATGCAGGTTTACGTTAAAATCACGCAGGTTACAAAATCAGTCGGTTATGTCTGTGAAGGTGTTATGTGTGGCAGCAGAACTATACAATAAAAAAATCAATAAATCCACTGCTTCCTCGTTTCCTCTGAGGCTGGGACCCTAAATAGTGTTCTGTGCTCATCTGTGCAGCCAAAGACACAACAGTTAGCATGTTTTGCTCAAACATACTCACCATAGCATTAGAACTGGCACACAACTGTCGATTGTGAGATCAAAATATCGGCACCGGGGGTGGAAACTTACCGGTTAAGGGGCGGTGATATTATAATGAGATCCTTTTGCAATGTCACTAGGGGAGCAAAATGAGACAAGCTAGTTTTTTCAGCCGCGGTCCCGCGGTCCTCCTGTTCTGTCTTAGTGTGCTGTGTATTTTTTAAACAATCTAACTTAGTTTTCTCATAGGGGATAATCAAAGATTCCAAAAATCCTAAAGATTACTCCTGAAAAGAGCTTTTAAGCTACCAAACGTGGCACAGACCTTCTGTCTGTCTATAGATCCATAAAAACCTCACTCTTTTTCTACTTTTTTGAAACTTCCATACTTCAGCACTTCAGCTCAGCATCACCACTGTCTTGAAAAATGTTCTTCTGCTAGTTTTAATTGGCACCTTTATTTTTAAGCATCACTTCCTCGCCTTACATATAGCGCGCATCTTTTAATGTCGGCTCTTTTGCCTCTCTCTCACTTTCTCTTTCTCTCTCGTTCTCATCTTTTGCTGTAATCAGAATTACAGAGAAAGATAAACCCTGTTAGCGGTGAATAAGCTTTAATCTCCTGCATGAGGCAAAGATGAACACTAATCCACATCTGTCCATACAAAATGTTTACCACTTATATTTCATACTGTCCTTCACATGCCATGTATACATATGCGAGAGAGTAGAAGAGGTGGGAAAGAAAATATATAGGCCTACTGCATATATGCAATCGGGGAGCTTGTTGTATAACGTATTTGCAATGCACAGTGCTTTTTTGGAAAAATTGAGTAGGCTCATGGTCAATCTGACACATAAATATGCAGCGATGAATGATTTAGCTCATGCATCTCTCAAGATTACTCAGCAAGGTCAAAGCTTAAAGGCACTGGCATGGCTTCACGTAGGTGTTGATGATCACTGATAATGAAGGCTGAAAGAGGAAAAACAAGACACTTATGGAAGAAATCTTATGCAAGATCTTCTGTGCGCATACTGGTATTCTATTACAAGGAACTTCATTTGCACTGTGATTCAGTTAGTTGTAACAGAAATGGTCTATTTATACAGTTTCTATTTAGATACTGACTGTACACTGTGCACTGTGCATTAAATGGTCTTTATTTCACGTCTAGGTCTCCAAGGCGCTAGACCAGATCAGTGCTGGGTCTGATTTTTGTATGAATCATCTGTGCAATAGGACACCATCTGGCAAAAGCCCGATTAAGAATACTGAATGTGTGTTGGCTGACCATGCTTTTGCTCATGCATTAAGCAGGGTGTATTGAGCCCAATATCACCTTTAAAATGCATATTAATATATTATTGAGTATTAAAAAAGATCACTTTAATTGTTATGAATATATTTGCATTTGTTTAAATATGTTACAGTTTATTCATCAGAGCATCCGCTGTTTATTGCTTGGAACACTTAAAAATTGAAGTAAAATTTCTTAGTGGAAATCAAAGAAACAAATGTTGAAACAGAGCAGTAAAGTTGATAGGGATAGGTCTAAAAATTGGTCTCGGGAAGCATTTGATGAGAAATGTTAAAAATCATGTTAAAATCTGTGATATTTCATTTTTAGCATAGATTGTGACGGTCGAGATACCCTCAAATCAAGGGTTTTAAAATTATGTAAACATGTTAATTTGTTAATTTACTTGCAGCTAATAAAATAATCGTTAATGTAGAAAGTCATTTACACTACATTAACATTTGATTTTATGTGTTACTTAACTTTAACTTTGTTCGGATTACCTGTGTATTTACATAGTATTACATTGTAACCAACTAACATTACATAGTAACTATGTGTAGTATATAACCACAGTGTTAGTGCACATTGGTACGTAGTATCTACAGCTCTAATGTTTGTGTAACTGGACACAACTATGTAACAACCAACTTGAATGGTATGTGTAAGTGCAAATGTGTAACAGAACATTGGTAACAACACTTTTTGGTAATTAAAAGTACAGTGGTGCACCAACTCCAGATCCAACTTCTCCCACTTTACATATCCCTAAACCTACCTACAGTATCTCCACCCCCTGGATCACCACTTGTTCCAGTTACTCTTATATATATACTGTTGTTATGAAATGTAGTTATATAATTCCTGTTGCAATGAGTACAAAAAGTTTTGTTACCAATGTTCTGTAACACATTTGTGCATACCATTCTGAGGGCATGTGTAATTGTTGGTTTTTGAGTTTGAAACAGCTTGCCAAAAAGTGAACTTTCCAGAAAAATAGAATTAAAAGCGATACTGACACTGTTTAATATGTTTGATACTGTAAAGCTACTTGCTTTGAAAAAAGTTAATTTTGTAAAGTGCCATATAAATAAATGAGACCAGACTTGACTTTCCTGGAGTACTCAAGAAACACAGAAACACTCTCACAGATGTATTCTTTTAGGTTATTTAAATATTAGGACGAATTAGGACAGTCACAAGCAAAAATATCTTAAATTGTGTTTCGTAAATTAACAGAGCTTTTACAGGTTTAGAACAACATGGGGGTAAATGATTCATGACAAAATCACTAAGACTTTTACTGACTTGTAACTCATAGTGGAGTCATTTTCATCGTAAGGTTATCTGTACTTTTACTCAAGTATGGTTTCTTTACACCTCTGTGCTTTTTTAACTTCTGTTTTCACACAGCTGTGTTTATTTTGTTATTGAGAGGAAAATGCACAGCACATATTCATACATTCTTCTAAACATCGCTCCCAGCAGTGCAGACAGCATCTGGATGCTCACCAACAATAAACTGCTGCAAAAGTATTTCAAACTTCTTCTCACGCTTAGCAAAGTACAAGAACTTTGTGTTGTGAGTATATCAGGGCCTTTGGTTTGTCATAGACATTCACATTGTCACAATGTACTGCATCCATCCATCCATCCATCTATCCATCCATGTCTCTATCACCCCCCACCCTCTCTCTCTCTCACACACACACACACACACACACACACACACACCACTACACACAGCGTGGTAGGCCACCTGTCTCTAATGGCTGTGATCTGCTGAGTTGCGTAACCAGAATGTCCATCAGCTCCGGCCTCCTGCTGACAGCGCCGCAGTGGTCCGCTCGCTCCATGTGTTTGTGTGTATTCGCTCCTGCACAATACAGCATCTATTTGCGTTCGTGCATAACCCATTGATTCCTGAGGGTCAGGGTCAGAAAACTTTCAAGAGGCGTCCTTGTCCCGAGGAAATTACGATCGCTTTTCGCCCACACAGTGAGTCTGCCCACTGTCCCAAATGACTTAATCTGTTAAGCGACGTTTGCCACCGAGGACGGCGCCTAGAAGAGAATCTGCAGTGATTTAAAGGGATTGGTTTAATTACTGTGATCTGTGCGCCGTATTTATTTAGTAGGATCTAAAGTAAAAAGCCAAGCGTTTGGCACATAACTAATGCGAACCATTAGTCTGATTATGTTGTCTTGTACTCGAGTACGAGCCGTGTACCTTTCGCTCTCTCTCAGGAGAGAGGGGTGTAATGGCTTTTAAATAATGGTTCATTGTTGCAGTTAATCCAGATTAACAGAGGATATGCTGTGTCTCCGTTGTGTGGCTAAAACGGAATCTGTCTACTGACTTTCTGGCACAAATTTCATTAATGATCCAAATCCCGTAGTGACAGCGATACAGCTGTTCTCCCGACCTGCACCGATATTCATTTATTAAACTGCTGTGTTGGGGTGGCGGTGACAGGACGCACACCTAATGGCAGGCTTGATCGTCTCGTTTTATTTTTTGATGAAATGTCTGTGGATGTATTTTACAGTGTTCTTGGACATGTGAGTGAGAAGACAGCTTGACCAGGCACCGTGTTCCAAAATCCTCCCCCGTTCAGTCCACACTTCCCTCACGTCCATCTCTGATGCGTGTGTGTGTTTGGCGTGGTGGTGTTAGAGGTGTGAGATCGGCGTGGACGTGCTGCCAGGTGGCTCGGCCCACTTGTTCGCCATTGACTTTTACCTTAACTGCCTTCTCCCTGATCCACTCCTGCAGCCTGTTATTTAAAACTTAGAGTGACTGTTCTCCCAAAAATGAAACTTGACTCACTGTCGTATTGTTCTGAACCGGCGTGACAAAATAAAATAAACAACACACGGGATAATGAGAGGTGTGTGAAAACAGCAGTTAAGAAAGCACAGAGGTGTAAAGAGTACCTGAAAACCATACTTGAGTAAAAGTACAGATGCCTTACTCCCGCAGCCTGTTATTTAAAACTGAGAGTGACTGTTCACCCAAAAATGAAACTTGACTCACTGTCATATTGTTCTGAACCTGCATGTCTTTCTTTTTTTTGGTGAAGACATATTTTAAAGAACTGTCAATGGATTCCAAACAACACTGGATTTCGCTGATTTGTATGGCCAAAAAAGATTTATAATTTTTTTTGTGTGAATATTTATTTTTAAACTGTATCCAAAATTATAATTACATGGGTGAAATAAATTATATTATAGATTTTTGAAAGTGACCTTCCATGCAATGTCTAATACAGCTCTAAATGAATAAAAAAAATCTTTTAACATTCTAATTTTGAAATAAAGTTAATGTCTTCCTTAAAAGAAAGGGTCGACTTTAAATCATTGAAACGAGTCATTTTTAAAACGAGTCCCAAGCCATTTCATGTTGCTATCAACGTGATATTATTAGGATATTACCCGCTCACTTGTGGGTCTTTTTGCGTTTGCCTGAAAGAAAATGCAAATTCTTTCTTTGCCACTAGGTGTTGCTTTTGGAGTGTTAAAAGCTCACAAACACTGCTTTAAATGAAAGTGAATGAAAGTGTTTTTTGATCTTGCATGCATGTTAACCTGTTGTTTGAGACTCCAAAACCAAAATCTGAACCTTTCATAACCTTTCATTAATAGGTGCACAGCTCTTTAAATGAAACATTTAGATTTGTGTTTTGATGATTTGTGAACTGATACATTTTAACGTTTGCATTATATAACCAGCATTACATGTATGGCTTTTCTGACATGATAAACTTGCTCATTAGCTCACCTGGAGTCCCGTGAAAAACAAGAAGTCACAATAAGCTCAAAGACTTGAAGAAGCAACTAAAATGTCAAGGTTGCTTCAGCATTTCCAAAGTGCTGCAGTATGTAAGATAATCTCCATAATAAAACATATCTTGGACAAATATGGATTCCATGCATGCATACAGGATCTTGTAAACCACACTTTCTGAATGTTTACATGTCCCCCGTTCTTACTCTCACTCTCTCTTTTTCACACACACACTCTTTCCAGCTCTCAGATTGCAGATTATTACAGATATATTGCCATAATTATCTAATTTTATAGCGCCTTTAAATGTCACATGTAATCAGAGTTATGGACTTAATATTACAAAGAGGGTTGAGGCACAAGGATGACTTAATAAAATTATAATTTCAGTGAAGCCAGGGATTCCATTTATTTTGTGCATGTCTTTAGTGTTTCTATATATTTAAGCTTGTGTGTGTGTGTGTGTGGGTGTATAAAATATATAAATAATTTCTCTATAGTTAAATGTATGCATTGGTAAATACATTACATTTTAAAGCAGCCTTTAAAAAATCCAGATATAAGTAAATGACAAGTGTCAGTAGAGCTGCGAAGATGAATCACAAAACCCAGAAATGTCAGCAGCCTGCAATTGAGTTATTTATTTCCTTATGACTAATGTGTTTGGGCCATTTTAAATGTCCACTTCTAGAACATATATATATACGCTATTAGCATCAAACACTCATTGATGAGGTGCTAACACGTAATAAGGTCCACAGGTTCCGCTTCCTGTTGTGTAACCACAAAAAGAGATTTTTTCCTTTAAAGGATTCGGTTGAAGGCCATATTAACTGTTTAAATTGGCCTCATTAATATTAATCGTAAGGCACTATTAAGAGCCTACATGGCTTAAATTCATATTACATTTTTGAACTTTTGTCTTAATATCTTAAAAATAAAGGTTTGTTAATTGTATTGATGTTCCATGAAGAACCGTTAACATTCATGGAACCTTTCCAGTTCTTTTATATTCATATTTTTAAACTGTTCTTCACACAAAGAAAAAATGTGGTTCTTTTTAACAAGTGTTTACCGAAAGATTCTTTAGGTGATCAAAAATGCCTCTTCTATGGCACTGTTGTGAAACCCTCTAGTGGAAGCTTCATTTTTAAGACAGTAGGACCATGGCTTTTGCATAGCTTCTCCATTTTAGAGCTTCTCCCACAGTAGATGTTTTTAAATTTCAGCTGAAGTAGCTTAAGTTTTCAAGCTTTTAAGTTTTTAAATAGCATAAAGTTCTTAAAAATATTTTAGAACCAAAAATATTTATCGAACATTTATAACCAAGAAAACAGACCAAATTTACCAGATTTTTAGAACCAGAGAAATGAAAATAACGATGGCAGAATTGAATTTTTTGGAGCGATCTGTCCCTTTGAATGTCTTTATTTTATGTCTTAATTGAATTATTGTGCAGTGTTTTGGTCACCATTTGTTGTTTTTGAACATGCTATAGACGTAAATGTGAGGCGCCTAACCAAAAATCATGAATTTAGGCACAAGGGGTTCAATTAAGTTTGCTATCGCTCCCCAATCAGGTTTGTTTTCGAGCAATTTCTATGAAGGACTTTTTTTTTTTGCTACCTGTTTCCAGCTTTGCTCTCACCTGGTGTCACAGAGGAATTCAAAATGAGATATTTGAATGGCCCACGCTCTGCCAAAACCTGGCCAGAGCTGTTTACTCAGTGAAGGGAGCACATTTGGGATCTGTTCAAATTCAAAGACATGCCAAATCATTCTCTCTTTCTTCTTCGTTCCCCCTCCGTCTCTTTGTGCCTCTCACCCTCACCCGCTCTCTCCCTCTCTCTCCCTCGTGGTAAATGGAGATGTGAAATATTTAAACACACTTTGTTGTGCGGGGACAATGCACTCTAGCAGATGGACAGGCCCCGCACGGGTTGGATGTATGCAAATCTCCATACAAAGCAGCCCAGGATGTTTTCAATCTAACACCAGCGCCTCAGGCCCTGTTTTAATCCCCCTTTACCCACAGCCAGCCTGGTTTTTTATCAAGTCAAACGCCGTAAGCGCTGTGTCAACCTGGACATCTGGCCCCACCACGAAACCAGAGGGAGAGCGAGACAGGCGAGCGAGTGTGGGAGAGAGGATCTGGCTGGCCTGAAACATTTGGAGATGGGTTTGGGATATGGAAAGACTCGGAGAGATGAGTAAAGGACTGTGTGGGATTGTATTGGAGCTTCTGAATAAAAGCTCTCTAACCCTCTTACTTCTCTCTGCCGCCTCGATGGAGATTCGGGCCCGGGAGGCTTACATTTGCCTGGGAGGCCAACATGTTGCTGAGACGCTCTCTCTCTGTTTTCCGTTTCTCCATCGCTTTCTCTCCCGCTTCTTCTTTCTCTCTTGCTTTCTTTGGCGTTTTCAAAGGCAGTGAGTGATGCTGGGGGCTGTCGCGTTTGACTGATTGCTTTCTGATGTGACAAATGAAGCAAGGAGCAGCCAGACACCTGGAGACACCTGGCATCTCGGTGCAGAGCGAGCGCACCATCACGCAGGCCTGCGCACGGACACTCCTTATTCAATTACTGGCACAATTAAAACATCGAACCGATGGCGCGTGAAAAATTCACATTTCTGTGTTACAATACCCGCTAGCTGATGAACCGATAAACCGTCCGGTTAACTGGAACTGATTGATGTCTGAAAGGAAAAAGGGTGTGTTTGATAGATGCTTTGTCTAAGTGGATATGCGAGTATTCAGTACAGTTTACTGATATCTAGGCCAATGGCATAAACCTTGATAAAAACAAGAACAAGTTCTTACTCTTTGTATTCATTTGCATGTGTTTGCGCTTTTATCTGAGCGTAAATAACGTGTCCGCGTGGCGCAGCTGACACAGTACAGCATACTCTGTTTATGTTCAGCGGAAACTCTCCAAAAAGGTGCTAAAGTGATGAGGAGGAAATGAATTGTTGAATAAAATCTCTTTTTGTGTGTACAAAAAGTATTCTCATAGCTTCGTAAAATTATGGTCGAACCCCTGATTATTGCACTGATGTACATTTCTGGACCCTGATCGTGGTAATTGCATTGCTGTCTATGGAGGGTCATAGAGCCTTCAGATTCCATTAAAAATACATTAATTTGTGTTCCAAAGATAAGCATCTTAAGGGTTTGGAATGACACGAGGGCGAGTAATTCATGACAGCATTTTAGTTTTTTGGGTGAACTACCCCTTTAACATATTGCCTTATAAAGCACATATTCTGCATGAACATATTCTACATTTATAATCCTACACAATGCATAAACTTAACAACTGCCTTACTAACTATCAATGAGCAGTAGTTAGGAGTTTATTGAAGCACAAGTCAAAGTTAATAGTGAAAACTGGACCTTGAAAGGAAGTATGTATAAAAGAAATGTCTTTTTTCTTTCCTATTTATTTATTTAAAAATAAATAAATTGTATAGGTTTATGGCAATATTACATTTTACAACCCAATCTAATTTGACACTCCATAAAATGGCAAATTGTTGTGAGGGTTTCCAGGTGTCCTCTTTATGATATCAATTCCTGTTTCATGTTTTTTTTTTCAACTTGTAAAATACATGTTTCAAAACAGCTTCACATTACTAAGCAGGTAAATGTGTTATGAAATGCATCGGTTATGAAATTAATTCAAGTAACCGTCTCTACAGAAGATCATATTGACATTATTCAGCCCCGTTGCATTATTATGAATTGTGTTCAATTTTAGCTACAAGCAGCTCTACAGGAGGAAATATTGTCAGCTGAGGTCAATGTTGAGTCAACTCAGTTCAGTTCAGTTGCACCACATGAGCTGGCAGATGAATTAACATGCTCTGAAGTAGAGTAGAACAGAAATTAGTTATAATGTTGCATATTTATAATACATTTCTCATTTAATTTTTTTTGGCATTATAGGACAGTTGTATCACCCTAACATTTTTGACTATGGCCCAAAAATATATCAAATTTAATTGTAATTTAGAAACTAAAAATGTACTCATCATGGAGGAGGTGTTTTCAGGTCATTGTAGTTAAGTATATATATCTATCTATCTTTCTATCTATCTACCACCTCTCTTTTCCTAAGAAATGTAGAAAAATTCACCTCTGGCTCTTTGAACATGTGAGACGGTAAGCAAGAAACATCCCTTGTGTGTGTGTGTGTGTGTGTGTGTTTGTGGCAGACATACCTGTCTCCTTCACAGCTGCCTCTCAGACTGCAGGAGCCCAGCTAGCATGACACCTCACATCTCTGAACAGGGCCCGAGGACTGAAAAAATAAACACACACACACACACATATATATGCATGAACACACACACACACACACACACCGCTGCTCCAGCCCTCCAGACCACCACCTGCCTCCATGCACTCGTCTGCGCACAAACACACAAAATTGTCTCCCTTCCTGTGTTTTTCTTTTCATAAAACTTCAACTGACATACCCGCATTAGATTTCTGTGCTCATGCGAGTACATGGATAAACAAATGTACATATTTGTATGATTACTGTACGATTATATACATGCACACTGCCTACGGCCCTCGCTGCACGCTGCAGGCCAGGCTATGACCCTGGACTGTCCCAATGACCCTCACTCAGTTCACTCATTCCTTCAGGTGCAACACAAATAAATAGAAACGCATGCATATGTGGTTTCTATCATGGTTTCTATTGGGTTTTTTCATGATGATGAGTATATTTTCTATCCTCTACACCTAATCCTTGCATGTTGAGGTCTCAATTAAGGCATTTATTAGTGTATATTAAACTGTTTTCTCCTAACCATCGTCTGATTTTTAAAATATAGGTTTCTGATTTTCTAATACATTTGATATTTGCGAAACCTGAAAGAAACACACCAATCATATACTACAACAAAGATAACACAAGCGAATGGTGTTCGTATTTCTCAACGATGTACGAGAGATTACGATCCTGACTTAAGACAGAAAAAAAGAGAGAGAGATAGTTGGAGAAAGAGCGAGTAAAGAAAGAGAAATCTGGGGGTAAAAGCAAGTGTGAATCTGACAGACCAGATTGCCTGGCAACAGAATGACCATCATCTGGTGCAAGAGAAAGAGTGAGAGAGAAAAAGAAAGAGGGATTGAACATAAAAAAGGAGAAAATATGGTGGCAGTTTTAGTGACCACAGTGCCAAAACCAAATCATTTTGACTGAATTAATTATCTTTAGATGTTCATTTTTTTTTATTTACAGAACCTGAGAGTCTGTTATATGGCAATTACATATATCAGAACTATTTAAAACAATAGCGATGCTGAAACAGTAAACGTGTCCTGTGTGCGAGTACAACACTACGAGAGCAGTGTCAGGGGTCAAATCTTCATTTAACGATGCAGTATTATTACGGTGATTCCCACTGGCCCCATCAGTGAATGACATTTTGGTTTCCTGATGTCTGGTTGAGACTTTTAGCCAAACGTTCTGGGCTGACTGTCACAGCACAGCCTCAGGCACAAACTACACCAGTCTCTCTCTTCACACACAGCACACACTCCCTTTAAACATGCGGGAGGAGGGGAGATCAGACTATATTGTGCCAAATTATGTTCTTTATTCTCAGGCTATATTTTAGACTTCTCATTTTAAGATTAAAATGAAGCACGCTGTATCCCTCTATGCAATGCACTCAATTTGAACTCTGTTCCCGTGAACTGGAAGTAATGTAAACTAAGATTTTTAGCAGTTCTTTGTTCATTTAGTGTTTGCATGCCCTGAAGAAAGTCAAGACCATTTTATGCAATGTTAGATAATAAACAATAAATATGCAACACTGTGAAATCATGCAAGAATAATGAAACGTTTGAAACAATGCTTAATCTGTGAAGGTTACTGTTAAAAATACTGGATACTTTAAAAATCACACACTGTCAGAGTATATAATGGATTTGATGAAGAACTTCTCAACTTTTCGTAAAGTACATTACTGTTCAAACTTTTTGAGGTCATCAAGATTTCTTTTCTTTTTTTTTGAAAAAAGCCTTTAATGCTCACCAAGGCTGTCTCAAGGCTTTTTTTTATTAAATCATTTTAAATATTAGTTTTTAAAATATTATTACAATTTAAAATAAGTGTCTTCCTATGTGACTATTTTTCAAAATGTCATGATGGCAAAGCTGATTTTTTTTTAGCATCATTAGTCCAATATTCAGTGTCACAAGTTAAATCTAATATGCAGATTTGATGCTTAAGATCAATTATTCTTATGAATTTTGAAAACAGTTAAGCCGATTAATATTTTTGCATAACCTGTGAACCATTTATTAAGCAACTTTGGTCTTTTTTTTTTTTTTTTTGAACAGTCACGTTTGTCTTTTTATCCAAAATACAATTTCACATTTGGACTGGCACCCATAAAACAAAACGTATGTCCATTTCATTGTTATTTAAAAAACAAAAAAACAACAACTCAAGCTCACTGAAGACAAGTAAACAGTTTCTTATTCTTATTCATTTACTAATTACAAGCAATATGTCTTAAGAATTAAATAACTGTTTACTAGGATACCTTTAAAGATGGGCATTTTGGCCCATTTTTGGTGTGTGTCATCGTTTAAGGCCTATAAAGTGGCAAAAACTCAGTTTAGTATTCCATCATCACGTGCATGCACCGCTCAGATAGTGCTCAGAAATTAGTTCTCTTTCGCTGATGATTGCATTTTAAGGACTTAACATCACTTGTTTTTAACCTTCAATGCTTAAAAATGGCTTCAAAATGCACTTAAACTATACTATTTTTGTGCATCTCGTGAGCGTGTAACCACGATAGAGACAATGAATCTCTACCGGTTGACAAATTTCCTCCAGTTAATCGTGACTACCAGTATGTCGCTTGCACCTGGTATTTGTGTGCGAGTCAAATGAATGAAAGTCCTTGACCCTAGTTTCACCTACAGAAATACATTGATTAAATGTAAATTAATTAAAAACATTCACATATATTACAAATAAAGACTCTAATTAGTCTTTTGGTTTATGGCTACAACATCATTAGAAACAAGGATATTAGCTACTCACACCACACACACTGGTGGCATTTTCATTAAAGACGTAAAACCAGAAGTTGTAGAAAACGACATAAATAAGCTGTCTGGAGAATGGTTTATGGTCCGGCTGGAGCTCACCCTCTAAACTTCCCCCAATAATAGTATCTGGCTGTTTTAATGGAGTCCTCTGTATGTGTGCGAGTCAGTTTCTTTTCCATCTTTTTCACCCAGTCAACTTCTCCCGCTGTACTAATTAATGAATGCTTAGTGTGGGTGCCCTTTCTATTGAGTCCCTTTAGTATAAACATAATTAATGCCCGGCCTCTTTTATGGAGGCTGTCATCAGTATTCATCCGCATCCCCCGGAGGAGCGTGCGCTGAACCGCTGCCGCGGCCGGACCGGCTCGCTTCGGCACAGCGACACTTGGAGCCCGAGTGAAAGGACCTGGGAATGCACACAAGTGGTATTTGTAAGCCGAGATCAAAAAGCATTTACCTTTAGATGTTTTCCTGTTATGAATATTCAATGGCCTTATTGAAATCTAATTTAGGTCTCCTTATCTCTGGGGGTTTTTAATCAGTGCACATAGCCGGAGGGTAGATCTGATTGACAGCCAAACTTTAGTGAAAGACAGAGAGCTGGTGGAGGGGGGGAACAGACACAGGGCATGGACAGAAACACACAGAGAGAGAGAGAGAGAGCTGTGCACTTGTGTTTTTGGAGCACAAGATGTAAGGTGTAAAAAGGCTGTTTTGAATGCAAAACACTGGTATCTCAACAACATGTTACCTCAACACTGTTTAAAGGGATAGTTCACCAAAAGAAACCCAAAACTATTTTCATTAATTGCTCACCCTCACGTCGTTCCAAACCTCTAAGACCTTCGCTCATCTTCTGAACACAAATTAAGACATTTTTGGATGAAATCTGGGAGCTTTCTGATCCTGCATACACAGCAACACATCTACCACGTTCAAGGCCCAGAAAGGCAGTAAGGACATCATTAAAATAATCCATGTGAGATTATTGGTTAATTTTACAAAGACTTTTTGTATGCAAACAAAACAACTTGATTCAACAAATCCTTCTCTTCCAGGTCAGTCTCCATCACCATTCACGAGAGTACCATGACATTTATTATTATTGGGTGAACTATCACAAAATGAACGTGTCATTATTTATTCACCCTCATGTCCCATATTTCTTCCGTTGAACAAAATGAAGTCATACGAATGAACATACGTCAGTATGTTTCCTATTAATTGATCTCACGGCTCAAAGTATAAGGTTTGTATTGGCAGTATCGATAGTTCAGTGAACACTGCATTGCACAAAAGGCTCTTTATAGTAGACCTTACTGAAACATTCTTTAAGGTTCCCTATTAGAAACGTTGTTTTTTAACTAACTGCCAGTGACTATATTATTACATCATGTTAGCATTTTAACCAATAAAATGAACTAACAGCTGAAAAACAACCAGGGAACATTCGGAATTGAATGTAAAATATAATAAAAGAGGTCATTTCTGGTCAGCGTTTGACTGTATGGGAAACAGAAAATCAGATTTCCACTTAAGAAGAAAATGAGCTTTAAGGCATGAGGGTGAATAAATGATGACAAGTTTCTTTTTTGTCTGAACCCATCCTGTTAACTTAACGTTAAGCTCAGCTGTTTCAGTGCTGCAAAGCTCCTCTGATAAGCCATGACACAGTTTTAGCTAATGACTTACAGAGACTACTCCGTTTGAAACAAGAGCGAGAAATTTCCTCGCGTGATGAGCTGATAATCAACAAAGAATTGAAGCGGTCCACCAAAGCTCTGAGCTAATAAAGGTCTTTTGTTAAGGAGAAGTCTTCTTGTTCGGGTCTTAAGAACATACAGCGCTATCACTCGTGCAGTTATAAATGAGCCTCATCGACGAGCACAGTGAGAATTAAGCGAGTATTAAACACATTGTTGCGTGTGATCATTTGAGACCTTCTGTCTGGAAGGAAAGATGGAGGGAGTTATTTTCTGAGGAGGGCAGCATACGACAACTCCCTGCCAAAGCAATGCATCATATTGTTCTGTAAACATTTGGCATTTGTTGCAGTTTGTGCGCGTGTGTTTTAAAAAGTAGATTGGAAAACGAACTATCAGGAGCGTAATTTCATTGTATTCTATTTTTATCAATGATATCAGCACAATCAAAGGTAAGGAATGCAGACAGTCCCAAATAACAGCAGCTGTCTTCAACAGCATCAGCCTCTGATAAAATAACTTTAAAGGCACAGTTCAACTCGAAATGAAATTCCGTCTTCATTTACTCGTCCTTACTATGTTCCAAAGCTGAATGACTCATTTTCTTCTGGGCAAGGCCAAGATAATGTTGTGAAGATAATGTTTTTGGTAGCTTTTTTTCATGAGGACTAGAGTCAAAAAAGAAAGCGGCATAACAGCATCATAAAAGCTGGTCTGTGTGACTTGTGCACTATACTGTATATTAGGTCTGTGAAATCATATGATAGCTGTCAATACTGTGATATAGTAACAGTTTATGAGAGAAGTTATGTCAAATTTCTAAAAAAAAAAAAAAAAATTTTTCAACAAATCGCTTATATCGTATATGCTGTTTTTTTATATAATAATCCACAATTCCAGTCCATTCATGCCTCATGAAGCGAAAAGCTGCATATTTGATTTATATTGATATTAAAGAAAACTCATCATGAAAGCACATTTTGTACTTAAAACTATGTTATTTATAGAAATCACGCTGAAATGATACAGAATTTTAGTAGCAGTCTACACAAAGATAAATGATATTTCATTAAAAAAAAAAAGATGCTAATTGATGTTTGCTTTTGTTTTTGTCTTCTGGCTTCAGAAGCTTTCTGCTTCTTCAGATGTACATATACTCATTCTCCTGTTGTCTGGATAATGAGAGTTTCATCGCCTAATTTCCGCTCTTTGCACTGTCACACGATATGAGTGCATCTACAGAGGCGGCCTTCATGAATATCTTGGACAGGCTTCATTGAGACAATGAGGACGTTCTGAGTTCTTGCGACACCTCTCGATATTTTATACGGCTGTTTTACTGACTCTTCTTTATCATGGCGTGAGCGCAGGTGTGGGGTCCTGTCCCGGAGGGCTCCATTAAAATAGTGGCCCTCTCCGTGCCGAGCTGCAGGACAGTGTGTGTAACTCTGGCCATATGCTTTCCAGGAGGCCAACAGCTGACTGAGATAATTGACAGAAATCAACATATCTGGACACGCGAGCGTTTGTGTGAGATGTGAGCGGGAGGAAATGATTGGCGATCAGCAACACTAGAGTCTCTCCACAGGGAGCGCAAAACAAAGTGAGTGGTAATTTAGTTAGTGCTGGGAGAGTTTATAGCCACAGGGCTCAGAAAAGAAAGACGGAGAGTAGGAGCTGGGAGCTTTCTTCTGGTCATAGAATATCTTTGTTTTGGTTTATTTATTTTGCGACTATATTTCCTAGTCTTATTCTTCTTTTTTTTGTGCTCAGCAGCCTATGAAAATATTCATTTGTTCTCTAAATGCTTTATTAAATTATTAAAGTTGACTGGAATTGTGTTACGTAAAATGCAATGAAATGTATTCTTGTGGATTTGATATCTGTAATATCAATCATTTTTATTGTGGAGACTAAATAGCGCACGTGTTAGACTAATTAGCATGCAGATCAGGTCTGAGTTTGGGGGGTGTATATAAGGAGAGGACATTCGTTGAGACGACGACACAGTGACATTGTCATTAGCTTGAAGTTAATTAGTAATTAACGGCGCTATTTCACTCAGGCGCATCTCCCGCTCCTCTGACAGGCTCTTTACTCCTCCATTGAGACGAAAACCAATAATGCGCGCAGGGGGCTGTTCCTCTGTCACTTCCCGCGTGAGTTAATTAAGGGCTTTGCCGCGATCCTTAAGATATGTAAAAGCTGTGATATTATGGCGTGTCACAACCAGCTGTGTTGAATTCAATAATATCCCGAAAACATACAGTGCCCTACCTCAGGTCCGATGTTGTTTAAATTCACTTAATCAAACTAATTAAAAAGATCAGTAAAAGGACAAATTGAGATTCCTTCTCTGAATCGTTTTTAGGATGAGATCGACAGTAGTTATAGACATTTAACGGTAGTTTATACATGATCCTAATCTCGCAGAAGGGTTATTTATTTATATAGCCTCTAGTTACTATGATTGGAGCGTTGTGGCATGTGGATTGAAAGCTGATGGATGTGTTAATAAACGTGTACACGTGTGAATAAAACCTACGTAAAGCCTCACTTCTCCTCATTTATAGATATAGCAATGCAGGCATTTTAAGCTTGAGACTTTCCTTTATACAAAAGATCGGAGGATTTCAGTGTTTTTCTGAACACAACGATCATTTCCATCACACTGTATCTTTTCTGCATCACATCTCAAATAATGTATGGCGTTTTCAAGCATTCTAGAGTAGAAATGGCAGTACAAGTAACACTGTTAGAATAAAATGGTCAAATGCTTTGTTTTGCATTGTGTGTGTGTGTGCCGTTTGATCATAATGATCACATGTAATTACATAAAATAACATAATTTCAACCTTTTGTCAAAGATTTTACATTGTCAGTACGTAAAATGTCAGTATCATGACTTTTAATCTCATAATTATGATTTACCTAAACATTTTTATTCCCTTATTTAGCTGGAATAGGCTTCTACATTGATTATCTTGATTGTCGCTTACTTTTGTCACACATAACTCAAAATGTCAAGTTCTTAACTCACACTCTTATCTTCTGGGTAAAGAAGCTTGGAAATGATGACACAATTATCATAATCGGTCTAAAAAAATGTATTTCAGACGATGTAAATTGAAATATTTTATTCATGTTTTATTTATTTATGTGAGAATCCTACAATAATATTTTCCTTATAGGACAAGGATAAAGCAATAAAACTTGGAAGGAGACAACACTGTGAACTATTGTCTGCACACACACACACACACACACGTATACATCCACGCATCAGGACAGATCTGGATGTTGTCACCTATCACTCAAATAATCTGGACATTAACCAGATCAGACTCCGAGAGCCTGGGGTATTATTCTCCGTAGTGCTCTCAGAGTAGCCTACCACAGTCTTTTACACACAGATATGTGCTTCAAAGGGAGGAAATTCCCAATGAAAACAGCTGCGACATTCAGTGACCTGAAATACTGCACACGACATGCACATGAGAACGTTTAGATATATTATATAAACTATTACCAAACAAGCTGAAATCTAAATATCTGTTCTCGTAGACCTACAGAAGCTTCCTGGGGCCGCATGGAGCCCTTCTCATCTTCAGGTGTGACACAGTGTCGCCCACTTTGCCCCGGGCCCCTGATCTCACCCCCCTTCGCACAGCCACGGTAAGCGGCATCGCCATCTGTCTCTATGGTAACCTGAGAGAGTCCCGTGAGAGGGGTGACGGATGCCTGGCACACGCACATATTGCCAACTCACCAGCATGGCACGCAGCGACCTGCCATATGGTGCCACCCCATATATCTAGCGACAGAAGCAGAGGAAGACCTGCATGTCCATCCATGCTGATATAGCTCTGGAATTACGACAACAGTGTGAACGACTAGTTGCCGCAATATGGCTCTACAAGATTCATTAGCGCGCTAGGCTTTTCGGTACAGGCATATATTCCCGGCTGCTGGGAATAATGAGCTCCGCGGAAGTGTCTGTTAATAGATGTAGATGATCAGAGCTGAAGTATACTAAAGAGGCTGTGTGGAAGTTAACGGTTGGACGCAGTTGGTGAAGTTTTCAGACTGGAAAATGAGGTGTAATGATGCTACAAACAGTCGGGAGGTGCTAGCCATGACACTCCAGTAAAACGCACACATATGCCCACCCTCGCACTTTCAATTATGCGCATAAAGGCCTCTTTTACAGTATTTCGATGTCTGTGCCAGACACAGTTAGCTGACTGTAAGCGTTTAAGCGAGGTAGGCCTGCTACAGCACACTATTTTCTGGACTCTGCTGCCCCCTGGTGGTGTGGTTCTCAATGCTGCTTTTATATTTTTTATATTCCGCAAAATGCATTAACGTACAGACACATATACATACTTCAATTAGAAGTAATTACAAGCATATGAATTTATTCAGTTTTCAGTAGTGTAATTTTGACTACTTTCTAGTCCAACCTTTTAAGGTCATAACTATGATTTACTAAATTATGATATTTTAACATTGTAAACAATTTTGTATACGTGCACATAAACATATAATCTCATGGCTCACTCTTTTGGAGGTGTAAATTAAAACACAAAACATTTTACGCTTGATTAAAATATACTTTTATATTTCAGCAAAATATGCTTACAAATACAGAATACTGCATTTACATTGTTTACATTTCTTTTTAATGTGACGTTTGTCTTGAAAATAAGAACACAATATGTACTGCTTGGGTTTTCTGGGACACTTTCTGCGAGTTGTCATCCTCGATTCAAGGTGGTATGACGCTCCATTAATTCACAGATCATCTATTGTGTTTCCTAGTCTTGAGTGAAATCATTTTAAAAAGGAATGACGCAAGCATAATAAATATGCAAAATTTCTTCAGCGCTACGCTAATGCAAGTTATTGTCAGCTGTGATGATGACGACACAATCCCCACAATCTTAAGCCAGTTATGCAAAACGTAAACCAATAACACTTTAAAAGATCAAAGTAAACAGCATTACATGGAACGGAACAATATATATATGTGAGATGGCATTTCTATAAAGCTGCATCAGTCAAAACAAGAACACACAACAGATCAGAATCAGAAAAAACAACAAGAACATACAATATGGATAAAGAGAGCAAAGATCATAAGCATTTCAATCTAATCTCTAAATCAGATATAAATCAATAAATATAAAAGTATTCTGAAATATTGCCTATTGTATATATATATATATATATATATATATATATATATATATATATATATATTACACAGTGATATCTAATCTATGTATAAAATAACATTTTAATCACAAATAACCTTTGTGAGCATATTTATTATGGTTTTATGTACTGGTGTACTGGAAAGAAAATACAATTTTCTTGAGTTCCATGCAGAGAACAGTGTTATATAATAATTCAAGTCTTTTTTTCAGTTTCTTTGCAAATCTGCCATGATCTACCCCAGCAATAGGCCTGCAACAACAGCAGAAATGTGTTCCCTGTTCTATGCACGCCGAAATAAGATCCATTAAAACACAGCTAAGCCTTCCTAAGCCTCGCTTTTCCTTCAGTTTCTTCAAAGTAACTATTTCACTCCTCAAAGTAGCGATATCCGAGTAATAGGAGATTTGTGACCAGAAATATACTTTAGTTTTTGATTCATGATGCATTATGTACGTATAGGTTAAAAATTCAAGTTGTATGACTTGAATTGAAATATTTTTGGTCGAATGATTGCGAGTTAGATGTAATGTTCAGGGTCTCTTGTCTCTACATAGTAAAGCTTATCACCATAATACATTCATTTCATTGTGCAACATCTTGGTCCAAGCAAATGACCCACCAAAAGGCCTCTAATGATTCAATCATCTGAAGACTAGCAAGCTTGCAGTTTGAAACAAAAGCATCCTTTAAAGATCAGAAACTACTGTCAACAGCAGACTGCCGAGTCAAAGAAAATGATTTAAAGGATCAGTCATGACAAAATGACCTAGCACGTTTCTATTACACTCTCAGTTTGAAAAACAGCTAAGGTGTCGGAGAAGAGGTATTTTAAAATGTCATGCAATGCCACAACAAACGGTATTGATGATAAACTCTGTCAATGCTCTCAAACTCTAGCTTTTGGTCTTCATCTGATTAAATGGACGGTTTTTGAACTGCTTTGGTAAAAGTAATGATATATTAAAGCAACTGCTACCATAAACCAGCACAAGTGCTACAGGGTAAAATAGAAATGAATGAAATCAAAATATTCAGTAACACACTTCATACTGTGGCTCCTGGGGATCTGTAACAGATCTCCTGGAGCTTCTTCTAGATTCTCTTTAGCCAAAGAAAAGTCAACCGATAATAAAACAGTCTCTGAAGAACCATAATGAAGAAATCAGTGACTGCTGAGTAGGTCCCTCTTCAGAAAGGTTTCTATCCCAGCCTGTGTTTTCAGCTGCTCTGCTCTTGTCCTCTGTGATCTCAGATGTGGATGTTGTGGTATCGGCCCTTCGCTAGATCTATGTCCACTCTGCGAGCTTCAGCGAAGCTTAAAAATGTCC
Source organism: Puntigrus tetrazona (assembly GCF_018831695.1). NCBI lineage: Eukaryota > Metazoa > Chordata > Actinopteri > Cypriniformes > Cyprinidae > Puntigrus > Puntigrus tetrazona. The sequence goes on along the minus strand of NC_056721.1, from coordinate 10,946,944 downwards.
CTAAACCCAGCAGGTTCACTACAGTAATGAGGCCAAAAACTGACGCCCAGGAACCAGTGGCCTCGATCAGATAGCCAGAGAAGTACACCATGATGACCCCTAACAAACACACACAAAACAGCATTAACACGTACAGCACACTTACAATCCTCTTAAAGTGCAAATTATTCATATTAGAGCTGTCAAACGATTAATTGCATCCAAAATAAAAGTTTTGTTTGTGTGTGTGCTGTGTGTATTTATTATGTGTCTATAAGTACACACACATACAGCATATATTTTGAAAATATTTACATGTATACTTTTATTTTATATCATATAAAATATTTTAAATAACTTATTAATCACGATTAATCTTTTGACAGCACTAATTAATATCACATTAACATTTACGAAACGTCCATCTTTTATACTATTAATTTTATACCTGTAAATGCTCCACAGGTATTCATTACTCCTGAAAGAAAATAATAATAATAATAATCAGAATTTGTCAGATTTAGAAAAAACATAAATGAGACTGACAGGCTATAACTGCATGTGTGACAAAAAAAAATACACTGGCAAAGATTTAGTTTTTTCACTAAAATTAGAATGAAAATATTAAATTCAAAAGTATTAATGAAAACTATAAAAAATTATTAATGATACTATAATAAAATAATATAATGTGTGGCATGCACTTTAAATAAACAACGTTATTGCCCATTGTTATTGTCCAAAGCTAATGTAAGTTAGTGTTTAATATACAGTCAGAGTTTGCGTTAAAGTATGAAGAATTAAAGAATGCTACACACCAAACAGAGCCCCCGCGCAGGATGGAGCGAGATCCTGAACATTCACTGAAACCCCACTAGAGAGACAATCACATTTTTACATTTACATGAATGCATTAGGCAGGCACTTTTATATAAATCTGATCAGATTTGACCTGGAAATAAAGCCTAGATCTTGCGGCCGCTAGCACCACGCTCTACTGTGTGTTTGGTTGTTTTTGGTCAGTGCATGTGTTATCAGTTACCTGTGGCTGAATGTGGTGAGGCCCATAGTAGCAGACACGAACGCCACAGCTGTGGGGAACGTAGTGGTCCCACACAGGAACAGAGTAAACACACTGGAGACGCCCATAGAGAAGAACTGAAAAACACAATAGTACATATGAAATACATATTCTACTTTTATTCAGCAAAGCTGCATTAAACGGATTAAAAATGACATTTATTGTTATAGAATTGTTCAAACAATGCTTCTGTTTTTAACGTTCTATTAAAAAAAAAAATCTAATCCTGAAAAAGTGGTTTTTGCAAAGATGTTAATCAGAACTACTGTTTTCAACATTGATACTAATAAGAAATGTTTCTTGAGCAGCAAATTATTAATAATTGAATGATTTCTGAAGGATCCTGTGACACTAAAGACTAAGCTATGCATCAAAGGAATAAGTTACATTTTAAAATGTATTTAATGCGGTCTTGTTGCGCATAAGAGTGTGTATATTTCATACCTGCATGAGTTTTCTCACGGACGCAGTATCAAAACCTTAAAAAACAAAGTAAGGAACAAGAGCATTAGTGCGCCTGCTGAGGAACATTTACCAGTATTATAAGTCAATTACACTGATGTAGACTTGACATTTACAACACCGTAAAGCTCAAACAGACTCGTAACACCGGTGGGGAAAAGCAAAGTCACGACAGAACAATAATTACAGCACGGCCGTTGACAAGGAACGGGGAATGTTTCTTTGCCTTTCTATCGTTGTCTACCAAAAAGTTGTGAACACGAGGAACATACAAACTCAGGCGAGTACATCTGTGTAGTATGTGTGGTTCGTACCCTGACTGATTAGATGGTCTGAAAGGCAGCCACTAAACAGGGAAGAAGGGATGGCCACAAACCATGGGATCACGTTAAACACCCAACCCTGAGGAAACACACATGCAGACATACAGTCACACACACAGGAACACACAATGAACAACAGGCGAGTCCATATATGTGATATACACTTTAGCGAATAGGAATCAAGCACACACTGATGTGACGTGGAGCCCCCTGCTGGAGTTCAACCACAACAGCATCATACCAACGTGCCCTGCTCTCTCTTTCTCAGAAATTAATTACTGGAGAGAAATCTCAGTATACGGACTCTGACACGTATCGTGTTGTCACGCGCCGTTTGAAAGAGCGTTGTTCAGTTTACCTTGGCATCAGGGAAGGTGTCCTTGAAAAACGTTGGCAGCCATGACAGCAGTGTGAAGAAGGTGCTAGCGGTGCACAAGTGTGTAATAATAACGGCGCTGAAATCCAGACAAGAGCGTTTAGAATGCATTTGAAATCAATGTCATCAACACAACCTCTCAGACAAAAGACAATTTCTCCTCATTCTTTTCATTCTTTTCTTTTCTTCAATTTTAGGGTTGGTTTACACGAACACATTAGGCAGCACAAAGAGATTCTATACTTCTATACGTCAATTAGTGCTGCATTATTCATATACTGTGAACGCGGTAAGTTTTTGTCCTTATTATGTTATATAAGTTAAGTATAACTTCTACCAGGCTGTTTAGAACTTTCTGTGCGAGTGTGCCCTTTGAGTATGAATGAAACACACTGCATGTGTTTAGCGCTCCTTGATGTTTTTTGAATATGAAGATATCGTTCAAGCATACACATACCACAGAAGAAACAAACACGCACAAAGAAAGAAGTGATTTTATATGTAGCCAACTGACAGATAAATCATAAATCAGTAAAGATGAATAATTTTGTTTTAATTTTACTCAAGTAGAAATACCACAAATTATATATATATATATATATATATATATATATATATATATATATATATATATATATATATATATATATATATATATATATATATATATATATATGAAAGTAGAAATGTAAAAATTTACTATAACTAAAGTATTTGTAATTGGTTACTTTAAATTTACTAATTAGTAAATCATTTTAAAAGTACTATCTACTTTTCCTTTTTATATTAATGTAATTGTTCAGCTAAAATGTTACGAAAAACATTCACGTCATGTGTGCTGTTACTGTTTCTGAGTGCTCTATATATAGACAGACATGGAACGGATGTGAATCGGGTCTTTATGGGAGCTCAGTAAAGACCCTTTGTTCAGCATCCATGCTCTCTCCCCCTCTTTTACACACACACACACACACACACACACTCAGTATTCAGGTGCTAATCTCACCACACAGCTGGCTGTCTGAAGAGACGTAGCCAGTTCCTCTTGGACAGTCTGGACTGGGTCCCAGCGCTGCCCAGAGACTCCAGTGTGATGATGGGACCTGACAAACACAAGCACAATCAGCTTTTAAACAAACAGTTGAACACCTGTTAAGTCTCCGTCCTACACGGAGTGTATAACACACATCTACTGCACCTTAAATACTTAACACTGAAATATATATTTTTATGCATTTACCCACATTAAAGCCAAACTTCAAGAAATGTCTTACAGCATGTAAATAAAGCATAATTGTGATTTTACATTTTTACACAGCTGACTAGAATACTTTATTTTGATTAGGCAATCATGGCAAAAAAATATTTGCATACTTTAGAATACCTACAATGTGGGACTTTTACAAAAGTTTGGGGTCGGTTACATGTTTTTTGAATATATTAATACTGTTAAGTAAGGATATATTCAACTTACTAAACATAACATTACTGAGAGAGAGATATATGCGTGCGCATTTAGGTCATTTATCAACCTTATTCTTCAATGTGAAAGTAAGCCATTTTCTGTGAGTGTGCAAGAGTTCCAGCTCAAAATATAAACCTTTCATAACCATTAATCGAGGCACTTTAAAACAATAAAAGACACGGAAATTTGCAGTATCTAGCAGCAAAACAAGCCGTTTTTTTACAGCTAAAAATAGCTGAAGGTAGAGGACACCAGAAGCCAGACATTAATGTAACAAATGGCCACAACCGCACATACTGAAAAACTAAGGTGGATATTCTGTACAAACCTTCTCCTTTAAGCAGATACTTCCACATGCAGTACGCCCACAACACAGACAGCAGCCCAGAGATGTAGAACACACTCTCCCAGCCATACAAGTCCAGCATCAGAGAACCTACGCCTCCTATCACCAGAGTCCTACACACACACACACAGTTACACACATTCAATCTGAAACGCATTCATTACATTTCTAAAGGTAACAGAGAAAGCAGACACTAACCCCAGGTACGAGCCGCTTCCTACGGTGCTCATGAGGAAGCCCCTCTCACTCTCCACCACCTTCTGAGAGCACAGACTGGCCAGAGACGGGTAGTGAACGCCTGAAAGAAAACAAACAGCGCATAGCCATCGGTGAATTATTAAGAGTTTATATCATGACTAAAACAAATCAATTCAATATTATAAAACTATACCACCCGGTTTAAAAAAAAAAAAAAAAAAAAAATATGTTGTAGCAACCATTAAATTATTGATATTTTTATATTCATTTATTACTTTTTTTTCGTGTTCTGTAATGTGCAAGTACTGTTGTATTGTATCCACCATCCATGCTGGCAAAGCAATCAAATTCGCACCCTTTATAGAAATGGCCTATTTTCATAGCAGCCCATTGTTTTTACAGACCCCTTCCACTAGTTTTAAGAGAACACAACAACAGTGCAATGACATACAGTGTAATTAACTTGCAAGGCAGAGCATGATAGTGGTTAGATTTCAGCGCTTTGCCAAGCACAGATCAATGACGCCCTGCTCCACAGCAAATGACCTGTTCTCATGCGAAAGGGTCATAGTTTGCAGGAGGGAACGTTTAGCAACCTGGAAGCAATGATTTACGAACCAAGATTCCCCAAACCGCACGTTTCCGCAGTTTTCCGAGCTTAAACTATTACTTCAATTCAGCATCATCAGATCTTAGAAAGTAAACTTTGGGTACAGTATGAAAGCGTGTGAACGCGTGGCATTCAGCTCACCCTGCAGCAAGCCCATGAGGAAGCGGGAGAGGGTCATGGAGACGATGGGCTGGGAGCAGAAATGGGCTAAGATTGGTGTGAAGGCGGTCATTGCTCCCCATGCCGCCGCGGACAACAGCAACACTTTCTCTCCTCCCACCCTAAACAAAATCAACAAGCATTTATGAATACCACATCAAATCCAGACGAGAATCACTGCGTGTGAATATACTTCTGAGCACTTCTCCAGACCTGCAAACCTTAAAAACGTTGTAGCGCCGCCTCGGCCCTTAGATCCGCACCACAGACAAGCGATTCATTGCGAGCTTCATTTGCATTGCCTACTTAATCATGTTAGGTCCTATTTCAGAGCGGGTTGTGACTCCCTGGTGGCCACTAGACTTGGACTTCTGTAGAAGTACTTTATTTTAGCTCACGCGAGAATCATATTAAGAACTCGCCGGCCGCAATTCTTCAATATCGCTCGAATGTAAAAGAAGAGCAAAATTACAAATCGAAAAGGCTAAACTACATCTGATCTAGCACACGCATATCCACGGCTCGCAAACAATAGATCTCGTGTCGCCCGCAACCTGTTCGACAAATATTAAAAGCATTTGTGACATCTACCAACTGCGATGGTTTTTAAAATAGAGCCACACCTGGAAGACAAACACTGACGTCACATCAACGTAATATCTGAATGGAAAGTAATTAAACTGCCCTACTTTTCATACCTTAAATTTCTTTGCCTGTATGCACTGTGTTGTGATTCAGTGAAAATGAATGCCGTTTTACTTTTATTGACGAGAAAGCGCGTCTTTCATTCAACACATATTTGTGACCTGCTAACTGCTGGCCGGCTATACTTGCATTTATTTACATTCTGTTAAATATTAACTCGTTATGTATTTAAGAGCCTTGCAGAACTCAGGAAAGCTCAACTATACATTTATACGTATTAGTGCACATATAAGCATACATACAAATGCGCCCTAAATTAAAGTTTTTGCTCACATAATATATGTGCATGTGTTGTGTACATTTATTATGCATATATATATATATATATATATATATATATATATATATATATATATATATATATATATATATATATATATATATATATATATATATATATTTGCACACACATACAGTATACGGTTTGAAATTATTTGCATGTCTATGTTCATATAATTTATGTTATACATATATGTCATATATAAATTGTTGCTGAAATATATACATTATTATTATTATCATTTTAATGATGACATCTTTTGCTCCTCGTTTGATTAACCTGTCGCTGACGTAGCCTCCAAGGACCTGAGTGAAGCAGTATCCCCAGAAGAAGCTGCCCAGCACCATGCCCGTCTCTCTCTTGGACCAGCTGAAGCGCTCCGCCATGCTCACCGCACAGATCGGCATGGCCACACGGGCACAGTACAGCAGGCACGTCCCCAGCAGCAGCACCACCGTCCATATCCTCGCTACCGGCCTGCAGACACACAAACACAGCCACAGACACCTCAAACCAAACGAGAATCATACGAGGAGTCATTACACGCCAAAGCACATAAATTACATTTCTAGCCGGCAGATACCCATTTAGGTTAATTGGCTTCAGATGCAATGACTTACTGATGTACTGAGTTCACTTGCGTTTTTGGAAGAGAGAGGAAAAAAAAAGTTTCACAAAGTTTATTGCAATCCTCCAAACGTTGACTGAGCACTCGCTGATCGTACGTATAGCATGCTGTTAAAAAATGTTTCAAAACTAAACAGAGATATAACTAGCCTACATATTTGGAAGATATTTAAATCATTTCAACCACTTAACTTAAAACTTAAAAACAGTATCCCAGAATAAAAGTTAATTCGTGCACATATATTTTTGCATTCACATACTTCACTTATTTATTTGTATTCGACTAATAAGCTTTGTTTTTAGGAAAGTTTGGTGAGGTGGTCTCTCTCACCTGGTCCAGTTCTGACTCGACTCTGCCCACTTCTTCTGAGATCCGGCTTGTCCGATATTATCTGCGGGGCTCTCCTTAATACTGGCCAGATCCGGACAAGAGTTCTTTCCATGTTTTTGTAGAATTGCCATTCAACGACAAATATATCCGTTCGCGACTAGCTGTCCGCTCCGACGTCCTCTCGGGTCAGTCCGTGCGAGCGAGCGTGACAGGCGAAAAAGCAAAGCGATGACAAAAATGCGTTTCTATTCCAGTCCCTTCGCGGAAGCATCTCTTTATAACATCTCCGCCGCGTCCGTTGCGCTCCGGCGACCGGCATTAACGGGCGGACTCTCGGCTTTCGCAGCTGCTACAACGCAGCGGGGGGAAATAGTCGGCTTTTTCCTGATTCCCGAAGTGTTGACGGTGATCCACGTGTCAGTTTCTTTTTTCAGCCACGCAGTTCCTCCAACCGCTGGCTCTTCAAACCAGGAAGTAACGTGACTCAGCCCCTTCCACTCATAACGATAGAAATTCGGGCGTGCTTTCGCCTTCGGCAAAATACCTGCGTGTGAAATCGAGGAGCTTGTGCGGATGTTTATCAGAACAGCTTTAGCGGGGAGCAGCACCTCTAAAGGTGGCGAAGTTATTACAGATACACCGATGTAGAGATGCGAAGTCCGAGTCGTGTCCGCGAGTCGATTCTTTTGAACGATTCTTTTACGAACCGCTCACAAATGCTATTTCCTTATTTCATTTTGCGTCAGTTATGTGAGTGATCCGGTATGTTAAATACTGTAAACGTTCAAATAAGGTTTAGTGCAGTTTTATGGTTTAACAGTGTTTATTATGCGTGTATGCATGCCTCCCAGTCGAGTTTGCTGCAGTCATGGTTCAGCTCATAAAACAAACTGTAGAACATACATATAATGTGCTTTTACTTTACACAGCATTACATTAATTTACATTTCTTGACTGAAAACATTTTGCGCTTTTAAACGAACTTGGTTTACTAATGCTTAGTATGCATGTTGATTAAAACGTCAGCCTTAAAACAAATCAAGCGACATTTCTACAGTGCTGCTTTCCCTTTGGTTCACCCCAGCTATCTTTCTATGAAGTTATTTTTATTTTTTATTACGAGTCAGGCGTGTTTTATAAAGAATACTCTCATTGATAGTTAAGTAGTGAAGACTTTCAGACTCGCTTTGTGAACCGGATCATCCGATTCATCGAAAAGATCCGACTCAAAAGAACAATTTGTTCGATCTAATTTCTCTACATTGTACACGGAAAAAAAAAAAGACTTGTCACGTCTAGGTTAATAACAGCACCTGGACAAGATTGCATTGTCAAAGAAATCAGGTTTTACAGGGTATCAAGTCTAAGCTGCCATAATGTGTTCTTATTTCTGGTTTATCATAAGTCATAAGACAGCCGAGGCAAGGTATTCATTTACCATTTTAACTAAAAACACCGTCTGCAACATTTAATTGAGCATCACAGCAAGAATTTGGCCATAGCATTCAACAACAGCAGCAATATCCAAAATCAAAGAGTTTGGGGATTTAAAAAAAGAAATAATATTTAATACCTATGTAAAGCGTCTGACTTCAGAAGCTTACAATTTGATCTCTGCAATATCTATAAATCACAATTGAATGTCAATGTAAGCAGGAATACTATGACAATGTACAGTAGAAAACAATGTCACATGACTTTATAACATTATAATGCAATAACATTAGTACTCGAAAAAGGGCAGATTGTTTTTTTGACAGGGCCCTTTAACACGCATACAAAATGTATACCTGTGCACTGCAAATAAAAATGGTGAAAGCACACAGAACTCGTTCTCCGCATTGGTACAATCAATCCACTGTCCTCGATGACACCACCGCTGCGCCGTAGGTACCTCACATCAGTGGACACGGTCAAATAGTTAAAGTTAAATCTAAATGGTGTGGTTCAGTCTTTAACTAGATTCGTAGACTTTCTGAACGTTCACTGACAAAATAGATAATCCTCTGCAAAAACAAAACGGCTAAAATGCAATCAATTCAGCTCAGCAAGTCAAACATTGTGGTAACAAAAATCACAGAAATCCGTCTGCGATAAAAAGTGTTTCCATTTTGGCTAGGAGTCACCCTTAAATCTTAATCTCAATTCCACAGCCAATTTAATGCAAAGTCTCTGATAAGCAACAAGTAAACGAACAAAAAGGTTGATAAAAGGATGTTTGAGTGTCAGTCACTGAGTATAAATAGTTAAGGAAAGGGAAAGCGTCCATTTTGTTCCCCCGCAGAATGCAAGCTTAGAGATGCCGGTTCGTTTTCACTTGGGGTCCTCGATGGTGCCTTTGCTAAGATCTGTCATTTTGGGGTACTTGACTTTCTTCTGGTCCAGCTCGTTCTGAGCCCACAGCAGCAGTTTGAGGAGTTTGGCAAGTTTGGGTGTCGACTCCCTGTTTTCATAGTCCAGCACAGCCTGGTTTACCTCGCTCCACACCTGTTACAGAAGACCACATGCTGTCAGTTACCACAGAAAAACCTTTCAGAAAGGCAAGTTATTACATTTTGAGTACTCTCAAAGTGTATGTGTGTGTGTATGCATATATATATATAACTTTTTATTGCACAGATTAATCAATTCACAGTAACACTTGGAATGTACATCAAGTATAAGGAATCAATTTCACATTGACTTAATATTGATTTTTTTTGCTTAGTGGCCAAAGTACACCACTGTTCAGATGTTTGGGGTCTGTGATGTTTTTTGTTTTTTTTTTTTAAAAATCAACACTTATATTGAATATTTATTTGTTCCATTATTAAATCAAAGAATTGCATCATTGTACTGTATTAAAATAACGCATCACGATTTTCATAAAAGCATTAGGCTGTGAAACTTAAATTCGAAAACCATTTTACAGTATTACTGTTTTACTACATTATTGATCAACCAAATATAGCCTTGGTGGATATAAAAGGACAAAAATAATTACAGACCCCAAACCGACTCAAACATGTAAAATATCTTTGCACAAACATGGCCTCTTTAAATAAACCAAATAGTTCTCTGCCATCCCACTGTACTGGCCTAGAAAGGGAATTTTGACATCCTGCAGGACAGTGCCAATATGTAAAAATTACTTACTGGCTGGTGGCAGATGGTAATGTTCTACCCTGCTTAATAATATCTAAATTGTATATAATATATAAATTGCACCGTTTATAAAAGGTAAGATAGAACAACCAACATTACCTTTTGTCTCTGCATCATGTTAAGCAGGTCACCGAAGGGTGACTCTTCTGGGTTATCAAAGGCCAGCAGTGCGAGGGTGCGCTCCATCTCTGTCAGACACTCTCGACTTTCCTCTCCCTGTTCAGCCAGCTGTGTCTGCGCAAACTCCAAGGCAGCCTCAGTTTCCCGCAGGCGAATCAACTCTATCAGGTGTTGTTGCTAAAAGGAGGAAAGCAGATAAACTTGTAAATATGAAATCATTCTCTTGCGATCTGCCATCACACACTTGACAGTTTGTGCCAATGTGAAAAAGTGACACTTTAAATATAGTTATATTAACATTTAATACTAAAGTTGACAACCGGTTTACAAAATAAAATCCAAGTAGCCTACAAAGCGCAGACACAAAGTAGTATTTGATTCTTAAGCCACATTTAATGTTGCTACATTAGATAAAATGTTTTAGTTTTTTTTTAGGATTTAATCATTTGAAAAACAATTACAACAAACATACGAGGATATATAATAAGCCAAATGTCATCAACCGGCTATACCTGAAGATGAAAGTACAGATATCGGTTAGTGTCCAGCAGCTCAGGATGCAGACTGTTGATCAGTGCAATGGCCTCTTGAATTTGTCCCTTCAGAACCATCTCCCTAATTTTTATCCTTTCATCCAGAGAGTCCAGATCAACACTTGGTTCAATGCCCGATTCCATCCTGAACTTCTCAGCTGCCTCTTTAAACCCCTCTGTGGAAATAGAAACATAATTTATGACACAGATCTTCTAAAAGAGTTGTATTACAGCTGCAACGGAAGGTGAAAAATTAAAAGTGGTCAGTTGATCACCTACCGGTCACCAGATAATTCATAATGAGCCGATTCATGTCTGCCCGCTGAATATGAACATTATTTAGCTTTTCCATCCACTCCTCTCGTGTTATGTCCTCTGGCTTTTCAGCATAACTCATCATGAACTGTTCTACATTGGCAAAATATACATATTATATAACAAATACGCACACACATGTGTATAAAAATATAGTATTATGTTTACTTTTTAAAGATTTTTAGTAAACGAACGACTAGAGTACTAATACAGCAAGTTGCACACAGCGAGGATATCTAAATGATAAAGGTTATAGAAATCAAGCAAGAATACGTTTCGCTTGTGATGACCGGAAGCCCTGATTATAAAGGCCTGTATCATAACATTGAAGCCTGTACCGCTGGAGAGGAGATCACATCAGATTTAAAAAACGTCCGTAACAACAAACACATACAGCCGCTGATAAGCATGAGTAGTCTCCAAGCTTTTACACGTTACCATTCGTTTTCGACACCTAAAACAAACGTGCGATTATGCAAAGAAATTATGAATTTTACCTGATTGTGTACACTCTCCTCGCCAGCAGCTCGGGGAGAAAGGCCGTACTGAGCTCTCGCGTTTTTTAAGGAAAACGAGATTTCAGCGTTGCCTCGTTTGGATTGGCTGCGAGTTAGAGGACATCTTACATTTATTATTATTATTATTATTATTATTATTATTATTATTATTATTATTATTATAATAATAATAATAATACATTTAAGTATTTTTATATTACTAAACTAAAGTATTACGTTTTATTTATTTCCTTTTTTTTTACTTGTTTATTTCTGAATGTTTTATCAAGCCAGCACCTACCTTGACATTATCTCACCAAACCACGAATTGCGCTAAATAACTCTGAGACTGAAAACGCGGCATCCTTTCAGTAGATTAACGCTCGGGGACGCGTCGGTTTGATCCGGTCATGTCGTCACACAAACGACTTCCCTTTTCGTTCCCGCCCATTTCCCCTTGGAGTGTGACGTCAGCGCACGACTCGTTGAGCGGAGACGCCGCTCGGGATCACAAGACCAGGAGGACGCCGTATCCCGGTACCGCAGGCTGATTCGCTCCTGCTCGAAGGCCGTTTATAGCTGTGGGAATTAATTTACGGGCACCCGAGTAAGCGCGCTTCTGCCTACGCGTCTTCCTTGACGGTAAGAAATGAGAAACGCAGCCGGAGGAAAATCCTATCTGTGCGCCTCAATCCCTGCACATGCATGCTGCCCTTGCTCATGGATTAGTAACGTTGCTGTTGTAGTAACCTTCTGAGCGAGAAAGCGTAATGCGTTAGGGATAGTTAACCATTAGCGAACTAAATAAAATAAAATAGAAATCGGACTTTATCCCTGTAACGCAAAATGAAAGGCTGACAGATTCAGTAAGCGTTCATTTTACCGTTAAAGCGAGCCGCGGCTGTCATCTTGCATTTCCTTTTGTGTTTCGGAAGCATTACGGACTGGAAGGAAGTAAATAATGATGCTATCTGTACATTTGGGTGAACGATTCCTATAACAAGCAAACCAATATGGATGCTGAGCGCAGGACAGGGAGATTAAAGGCTCTAAATCTCCAGCCCGTCAGTCAACACGGGACCGCTCGGCCTCCATCAGCGGTTACTCGTTAGATGCGTCTTCCTGCTCGGTCTCAAACACCGGCTTGCTTTCTCATCCTCGAGAGGCTGAGGGTTGCCACTGGATGCGTCTTGACAGAGAGGAGACAGGCCCTTGACTCTGTATTGCGATCAAGTCTTTGAGTTGTAATTATTTACCAATATAGACCCATTCTAGTAGGATTAACAGGGAAATCGACTAAGTTCTCACAGCAATAGCCTGCTATTAAACTATATGGTTTTGATTGACTTCTATAATTGTATTCTATATATATATGTAGTGTCTTGTGTGTGTGGTCACATGAGTTCTGCATTGTGACTCATAACCCTTAACCAACTCATTACTTTGTACTTTCTCTTCCTCCGAGTGCTGAGCTCAGTGCACCTCAGCCCCTACCGATAATTATTCTTGATCGTAGATTTGATAAAGCGGTGACTTGCGCGACGTACAAGTTGTGCCATAAAGGGATAGTTCACCTGAGAATTAAAATCGTGTCATCGGTTACTCGTACATCCGAGACGAGTTGCCAGTTGAGTTTTGTTTCATCGGCGGCAGTCAAAAAAAAACAAAAAACGTTCTTTTGTATTGCCACAGAAGGAAGTCATGAGGGTTTGGGGCATGAGTGTGAGTAAATGTTGAAAGACTTTGTTTTTTGGTGAAGCAGCACTTCGACATTTTCACTGAAAGGTAACTGAATTATTTTTCTAGCTCTAGTTGTTTGAGTTTCTGCTGCCATCAGTCCAGATATTTTATCTTTGTGCTCCCACATTCAGAAATGTTCTGAATACCAGCGTGCGTTGGCTACCTACTTTGTCCTACGTTTGTTTCTAAATTGCTGCATAACTCACGAGTGTCCGATCTCATTCAGAAGACCTGCTGAAAGCACCTTTGCACTCCATTAGCTAATTAACTTCACTTTCTTCAGAAGTTGTTTTCCTTCGCCGCCGTGCCGGGATTCGGTAGGGTTTTGGTTTAGTCAGAAGTCTGTCATGCTCACTAGTTGTATTTGTCACTTACAAGGTACTTTAAAGTGCAACTTCTTTGTTATGTTGTTATATTTTCAGCACCATCACCCCAATATTCAGCCAGAAGTTATTCTAAAATGCTGATTTGCTGCATATTTATTATAAAAATGTGCTGCTCATTTTATAGAATGCTTTGATCAAAAAAAAAGTTCAAAAGAACATCATTCACTTGAAACAGAAATATTTTGTAACATAATGGATATCTTTGCACTGTCGCTTTTGTGCATCCGTGCTGAATAAAAGTATTATTTTCTAAAATCATTTAAACTTTCTGACCTTTTGAACTGTAGTTGTAGTACAATCTTAATCTGTAGTGTATATTTTAATATATTATTTTTTGAATAGTCACTATCTTTTTGGACCATTAATTTTAAAAATCTTTAAACACTGTGCCATGTTACTCATCTACTAGTCAGTCTGCTTCAGTCACTAACCCGTCCCGAATGTGTGGAGTAGTTGCAAAAATTAAACACAGTAGGGCATTTCGCCTGTATTTTGCAGCTTACCTTTCTCTCATGATGGTCCAGACTTGTAGTCAACATATTTTTGTTGCTTTGTTTGGGCCTCGCAAGGAGCATTTTGGTAAAAAACAATGTTTTAAGGCAACCAGCTTTAGCAGATTTTTGAGTTTTCTCAACTGGTTGCCTTAAAATTTTAGGTTTGCTCAATTTTTTTTAAATCGTAGATGCTAGTCAAATATTAGTGAAAATGTATATCCGTGACTTTATGATATTCTGAGAGAGATGGCCCTGTATTGGTTGACCTGGGAAGATCTTGGTTGGGGAAACCTCCTCGTAACAAGCTCATACATTTCTCCCTCAGCCTGATATATGGGTCAGTGCAGTGTGACACACTATATTTAACACAGACGCATTGACAGCTCCACGTGTTTAACTGACAAAATGAGACTTCAGTAGTTTAATAGACCAAAAACAACCACTCGGTCACATTGGATTGATTCCTTTATGTAACTGCTGTTTAAATGATCATAATTAAAGTAACATTCTATTGGCTAGAAAATGTTAGAAATTCTTACTACACGCTCAAGAGATTGTTTTATCCCTCGCAAATGGCTTGTTTTTATGGTAGGATGTGACCCATGAACCATTCTGAATGCGTCTCAGTTGATTCCGTTTTGGTAAAGATTATATTAAAGTGATATTACAGGAATACAGATGGTGTGGTGATCACACAGTGAGATTAAAGAGCTGTTGAAAGTGACTGTTATAGATTACGTCACGCCGAAGAGAGTTTATAATAAGGATGCCTGTTCACCTGATAAATGATGAATCCTCTTACGCGCTACAAACCTCTTTCTGCAACAGAAATTGGAGAAATGTTCAAAGAAGCAAGCAGACTGACAGAGACGTGACCTGAAAATTCACACCTCACGTAACACACGTATTTAATGTAGGTCGCTGCATGCTGTCACAGGAGGGAACATAGTCACCTTTTCTCAAAACAGGTTTCCTCTTTAGTCAGATTTTAAGTTATTAGTTTGTGGTTGTGCATGTTTGTAATCTCATGTCATTTGTGGGTCACATAACATGCAGGTTAACCAATGAAACATATAATGCTTTGTAGTAAGTTTTTTTTTTTTTTAATTGTTACTTCTGTAAAGTTTATATTTTAATTTTTTTTGTTATTATTAGCATTTCATCAACTGATAAAACACAAACACAGTGTAAACCCATGCAAAAGCTGCTGTGCTTCTTGGAAAAAATAAAAAGCACATTAAAAAATATTATTATTTTTTTTCCACACAAAAAAAAAGCGGTCTTCCTCCAAAAGAGGACAAAACCCCCATAAACTATGAAAAAAGATCCATACACCTTGTGCACTCGGTTGCCAGATTGACACTTCTGTGTGTGTGTGTGTGTGTGTGTGTGTGTGTGTGTGTGTGTGTGTGTGTGTGTGAGAGAGAGAGGTTTTTTTTTTGTTTGTTTGTTTGTTTTATTAGTGTTCATGATGTATCTTTTTTCACCAGTATCTTCTCCTTCAGATTTATTAAACACATGCTGTTTTTGTCAGAAGATTTTGACTGAAATAACAAGAATTAATCTTCAGATCTTCACGATCATTCCTTTGTTTTGGTGACTGCATGTCTCAGGGCTATTGAGGTCTCCCTGATGTTTCCCAGCACACCTCTCAGTCTTCCCAGGTTCGGGTACTAAAATCACATGATGTGACAAACTAAAACCTTATTTTCCAGACACTACGACTGTCTTGTTAACACATTTCCTATTGTTTGGTTCAGACAGGTTATTCATACCACTTGCACTAATTGGCCACAAGTGATGATATAATGAAGTAGAAAATGATTGTTTTGTATAGTCCTGTATTTGAATGTAGACTGATGATAAGCAGACTTGTGGGATCCTGGACTGGAGAGTTACCATGCATTCTTGTAAATCTTAGTTTTTATATATATATATATATATATATATATATATATATATATATATATATATATATCTGATATTAGAAAAATGGCCAGAAATGTTTTATCAACACAAAACCTTTCAGCTGTTTGTTAATCACATGTACTCCTCATTTGATTGGTCTGTGTTCTTGTTCTTTGAGGTCTTTTGTTCCCATCCTTCTGGCTTTTAGGCACCACCTGTTTGCTCCTTATGTTGTTTTGATAAACGCTTCAGATCCGTTCAGTTGTATATTTTAAGTTAAAATTTTTTTAGGTTTATTGTGTTTGTTTTATTTAGTCATTTTTATTAAAATCTAGTTGACCAAAAATTCTAATTCTGACATTTTCTCAAGCTGTTCCAAACCTGTATGATTTTTTTTTTCTTCTTCTTTTAAACACAAAAGAAGATACTTTGAAGAATGCTGAAAACCAAGCATTTGCTGCTAGCCTTTGACTAGTATGGATAAAAGTCAGTGGCTACCATCAATTGTTTGGTTACCCTCGTTTTTCAAAATGTCTTTTTTTGTGTGTTCAACAACAACAACAACAACAAAAAAACTCATAAAGGTTTGAAATGACATGAGGTTGACAACCAACTGGAACCAAAAAAAAAACCCAAAATCTCTTTATATTTGTTAATTTTTAATTTATTTATTTTTAATAAGGATTTAAGAAAAAAAAGTTTTAATTATAGCTTTAAGTTATGGCTGACCATAATGACTGCATCGACACTATTAATGTATGCATGCATGTGTGTGTGTGTGTGTGTTTGTTCATGTTTGTTCATCAAACATGCTCCACTCGCTCCTGCTCTCCCATCCCTGTACAAACAGACCTTTTAAAACCAGCAGCACATAATACAAGCCACCTTTCATCACTTCACCTGCTCGGACACACAGAGAAAGGAGGATGCAGGAGTGGCGTAGGAGGATGTCAGAACACAAACACAGGGACCAGACAGAGAACTTGATATGATGGATAAACCTATTGAAAGACACGGATAGCGATGTTCATTAAGCTGTGGAGACTTTGGCAGCCGTCTCTAGTCCACAGACTGAGATGGCCACTAAAGAATTAGCCGGACCATATGGTGGTGCAGAGAGGGGGAGGGAGAGAGATGGATGTGGTGTTTTGGTGAAAGGCTGCATTGCAGAGCCCTGCTCCTGATGAAAACTCTATTAGTAATCACATTTAATCAACCGCTGAAGCAGGAAGCCCGTCTGCCGGCAGCCTGGATACACACTTATAGATCTGACACGTTATTTAAATACAAAACCTTGTAGGAAAAATATAAATTCAATGCAAATTGTAGAAACAGACTTTCGCATAAATTGTTTGTTTTCTGCAGGAAATGTAGGTGCTGTTTTTTGTGTAGAAAAGGTGTTGTGGGAGGTTGCCGGGCTGTGTTTCGGGTAGTTTTTGTGATGTGGTTGCTAGTGTGCTGAAGTACGCAAATGTTGTATTTATTTGTTAAGGAAAATAATAGTTTTATTCAGTGAGGATGCGTTAAATTGATCAAAAATTTATTTCATTACCAGGAAAAACGCTAAGCAGAACTGTTTTCAAGATTGATAACAATATTGTTTATTGGACACCAAATCAGAGTATTAAAATGTTATGTTCCCTAGATTCTGGTACTTTTTCAGGTTCTTTTTTTATATATAATTTAATTTATTTGTTTTTGCTTGTTTGCTCGGCAGTAGCTGTTGTCAGTAACATCTGAGCAGAAGTTGAATTAGTTTGGACACAAATCATCAAAGACTGCTTTGAGGTAACATCAGTGACATTCATTTAGAAGCCCAACACAAAAACCTCCCTCAAACACACTCTACCACACACAGTGTCCCAGTTGAAGAAGTGCGCAGGGTTTGAGAAGGGACAGAAATAACCCTTCACTTATTCAGATGCTCCGCTAATACTAATCTGCTAATGCTCGCTGACAAGCTGCACGATTAGCCCGGGAAGAAGGCGAAACTGTCTCACACCACTTCACAGCAAGCTCCTCGCACGAGGAGGATTTTTCACTCATTTAAAGAGTCATCATGTGTATTTTATTAAACAATTATTGGTATGAAACGTCTCCTCAAAAGGCCAGCCATTTTGTTTGGAGTTATCTTAACCTGAATTACTCTGGGTTAATGGGTTAATTGTCTTTAAATCATACTGGAGGATGTAACTTCTGATCCTCTCTGTGTGATAGATGTGTTTTCCTGTGTATCTCACTTTCTCTTTCCACGTGTTTTCACTCATACACATACCTGACAAGTTATATATCTCTGACCGAGCCAGTCTTGTATCCATCTGCATAAACTGAGCTTTCTCAAACTGTTATGTAGACTTAATTTTCCTTATACACAATAAAAATGCAGATCAATCAGATTTAAGTTTGCAGTTTTGAAAAGCTCAATATTGTTTGTTTTCCAGCTTGAATCAGTTCATGATATGAATATTAAGGTAGTTTCACACCAAAATTTTCATATGCGTTTTTTTTTCATATTTGTAAATTTTTCCTATCAAAATGCTTGCAATGGATACAAAAAACCTGATATGAATTTGTTTTATGACAAAACAAAAGGACTTCATGTAAAAGGACTTTACAATAGTGTTGTAAGAAATTAAGTTTTAATTTTAATGCATTTATTTAATAATCACAACAGAAATCTAAATTATTGTTATTTTATATTTGTATTGAATAACACTTGTGATGGAGAAAGCTGTTATAAATTAATAGATTGTGCGACGCATTCAATAACATTCAAATTTATACATTTACAATTATATACGGATCCACTCAAAAACATGCTTCGAGTTTATTCCCTGTTCTGTGTTTACTCTTCTAGAGTATGGGAGGTATAAAACCTAGCACCTTTGACATACTATATTAGCAAAATATGATTAGGGCAAGGGTTAGACGTGGCCAAGAATACCACACCCAGACGAGTGCCAGCATCTCTAACTCTTCTCTGAATGCTGGAGTCACATGACTTCTTTCAGCTGTGTGGATTAATGCACTGACTCAGAACAGGGACATTTGTGGAAATTATGAGCCCATGGCTCTCACTGATGTAATAATGCTCGTGTTTGGCTGCACTATAGGTCATAGATAATGGATTTTAGGTTCACAGAAATAGTGTATGATGATAATAAAATAATTACAAATTTTATTACCATATCGCTTTCTTTTTTATGCTATGCTGCTGTGTAAAGGACTAAAAGGAGTGTATAGAGAGAATCTAGAACATAAGGCGTTCCTCTGCTTCTACTTTCAGAACGAGGAGGTGGTTGTGGAGTGAGGGGAGTGTGTGTGTGTGTGAGTAATGGAGCAGCAGAGACAGCGTTCACTCTCCACAGCAGGAGAATCACTGTATGTGGTCCTGGGAGTTGATAAAAACACAGCACCAGAAGAAATAAAGAAATCCTACAGGTAAGATGCTCTTAATTGACATAGAAAGAATGTTCCAACATTGCCATTAAAATAGCGGATAAAATGCACTGAATATTTTCTGTGTATGGGGTTCTGCTATATTATTATTTATTGTAATTGTACCCATAAACAATTATGCAATAATTTCAAGGGATACATTTTTTATTTTTTAAAGGGATAGTTCACCCATTCTGTCATGATTTACTCACCCTCATGTTTGTTCCAACCCTGTGAGTTTTGCCACGGCAGAAAGTAAGTCATAACTGTTTGGAAAGAGAGAGTGAGTAAATGACATTTTTAGGTGAACAATCCATTTGTTTTTCTAATTTAATCCACTAGAGGGCGACAGAACTTTTTTTTATCACTGATAATACAACTGGGCAACTTTTTGTGTAATGACGGGCAACTTTGGGAAATGTTGCCTTCAATGGGCAACTAGATGAGACACAGGGCCCATGACTCTAAAATATCCAAATAGAAATATGTTAGCCATTCTCAATGGAAAAGTGAATAAGCAAAATTGCTCAAAAAGTTGCCCAGTGCATCCTTAGCCTTTACTCTCCTTTACAACTTGCTACTGAATGAATACTCAGATGACCTATTATGCTTGCCAGCATTTATCAGGAAATAATACTTATTTTACATGCTATTTTTAAATAATAGTTGGCAATATAGTTAGTATATTGTGGAGTTGTTATATATATATATATATATATATATATATATATATATATATATATATTTTAATAATTGATTTACAATATTAAATGGAGGGTTTATCCAAAATGAGCTTTCTGTCATTAATTACTCACCCTTATGTCGTTCCAAACCTGTAATGTCTTCATTCATTTTTATGCCAAGAGCTTTCTGACCCTGCATAGACAGCTAGGGACCTACCGTGTTCAAGGCCCAAAAAAGGTAGTAAGGGCATTGTCAAATTGGTCCATGTGACATCAGTGGATCAACCATAATTTTATGAAGCTGTGAAAATGTTTTTGTGTGCAAAAAAAAAAAAAAAAAAAAAGAATTACGTCAGAATGCTGCATACGTCAGTAGCTGCATAGATTTACAGTTGAAATGCTGATAAGACATGGACTGTTTTAACAATGTCCTGGTTAAATTTTTGGGTCTTAATTGTGGTAGTTTCTCAGATTTTATTAAAACTATCATAATTTGTGTTGCAAAGATAAATGGAGGTCTTACGGTTTGGAACGACATGAGGCTGAGTAATTACTGACAGAATTTTCAGTTTTGTGTGAACTAACCCTTTAATAACTGGAAATGTATAAACAGTCTGTGAAAGGGGTCAATTTTTAACTTGAACAAAGTCATAGTTTAACGATAACGCACATAAAAGCAGATTGGTAATGATTGGATGCCAGGCAAAGGTCATTATTGCATTAATTTTTAGGAAGTTCAATTTCTGCTCATCTGATTTGCAGAAAACTAGCTCTGAAGTTCCACCCTGACAAGAATCCTGACAACCCAGAAGCGGCCGACAAATTTAAAGAAATCAACAATGCTCACGCCATTCTGTCAGACCCCACCAAACGTAACATCTATGACAAATACGGATCTCTGGGCCTCTACGTGGCAGAACAGTTCGGAGAGGAGAATGTTAACACATACTTTGTATTGTCCAGCTGGTGGGCCAAGGTTAGTCACACACACACAAAGTATATATATTCTCAGTTCTGCTGTTCAAAAGTATGGAGTCAGCAGTTTTAGCTAAATATTAAACTACAGAACTAATTTCAGCATACTGTACCGAAGACTGGAGTAACGATGCTGAAAAATCAGCTATAATGTAGGAGGAATAAATGTATTAATTTTATTAACACTTAAAAATGACACAAACTAATAGACAAAACCTTGGTGAGCATATGAAGCTTCTGACCCCAAACATTTGGATGTTGGTGCACATATCTAGTAAATTTGTGTACATGCTGTTATTTAGGAATTCCTCTTTTTTTTTTTTTTTTTTTTTCTCCTCGCTCTGGACAGGCACTGTTTATATTCTGCGGTGTGGCCACAGGCTGTTATTTCTGCTGTTGTCTATGCTGCTGTTGTAACTGCTGCTGTGGGAAATGTAAACCTCATCCTCCTCGGTCAGATGAGCCGGAGTTCTATGTGTCTCCTGAAGACCTGGAAGCTCAGATGCAGTCTGATGAGAGAGGTGAGACAAACAAACACCCATTCATTACAATAGTCAAATAAACATGATGCGTGTTGACATGAAATCAAAATGAAGGTTTTGTCTCTATTAGTCCATGTCTTTTAGCTTTTGAAAGCCATTTTTAAGCTAGTCCAGTTAAATGCACAGCACCTGCCACTGACAACCAGTAGCAAGTAACAAATTACGGTTTCGTGACTTAAAGGTATAGTTCACCCAAAATTTAAAATCATTTACTCACTCTTAGGTTGTTCCAAACCTGTATGGCTTTCTGTATGTTTTTGATGAATGTTGGTGTCCAAACTGTTTTTTTCCCCAGTGACTTCTATGGTATTTTTTACTTTACATTTTATGGGAGTCGGTGGACACCAGCACCTGTTTGGTTACCCAAATGTTTCAAATTATTAGTTTTATGTTCAGCGGAAGAAAGAAAATCAGACAGTATTAGAACAACTTGACATTGAGTGAATAATGACAGAAGTGAACTGTCCCTTTTTAATGTTTTATATTTAATTTAATTTAATTTTTTACTATTTATTATTTCAGCGGTTAGTAAGATAAATAACTAAACGTAACAAGGATTGCAGTTCTGCAGGAAATGCTAAATATGTAACCTAAATCCACATTTATTTTAATGCATTTTCAAAATTATAATAATTAAAAACCGTTGCACATTTTCTTTTAGTACAATACCACTGTTAAATGTAATAATTTTGGTAATCATCAGTTTGGGGTTTTTTTTTTTTTTGTTTTTTTTTTTTTATCTATTTTTTAAATTATTGTATTATTATTCATTTTAACATCAGTCGCATCTTTATTTTAAGCCCTTCAGTATATCCTACTTACCAGCTTCTGGATTTCTAAATAGGAAATACTTCAAACTGTTAAGCAAACTGTTTCATCGAGCCTTTGATGCATGTCCATAGCCCAGTTCAGTGCATGTTGTTGTAAAGCGATAATGATTGTTTCACAATCTTTCATTTTATCTGCTTCTGAAAACTTTTCTTTTCTGCTGACATAACTAAGGCCGTGCAGGTGGGTCAATAATATCATTGGTTTCAATCGAATCCCAGTCAGTAATGCATTGAAATCCTGCCCAGTATTTTCTTCTAGAGTCACAGTTAAAATGCCTTCAGCTTGTTTATTTAGCCAATAAAAGGTCTGTTTGGTATTTCAAGTGGCTTCCTGGCACTCACAATCATGCCTGTAATGCTTAGTAACAGGGTTCAGTTTGAGTCGCTAGCGGCTCTGATTATAAAGCAGCCTGACGCTGGTGTCTGTTTCCACAGATGGCAGCAGCCCCATCGTGATGCAGCCATCTTCTGCCACAGAGACCACTCAGCTGACCGCAGACTCTCACCACACCAGCTACCGGACGGACGCCAGCTATTAAACCCTCTCTCACACACATGGGACCACCATGCCAGACAAGGTCACAGTGGGCAGTGGGTGATCCTGAGGAAAGAGGATGAGCAGTTAGTTAGTTGCAGTATCATTGGAAAACCTGAAACGCTCCACTGTACAGGGAAAGAAGCAAGTTTATTTTAATTTGCCTTTAACCTATTATCCCCAAACCTTCTGCTGTGTTATACTTACACACACACACACAGGCATTCTTACAGTGTCCATACAGTCTTCCTGCTATGATCCAAGCTTCATCTTGCCAACAGCTGCTGGTATGCACTGGTTATCAGACTGCGTTTGTCTATATAATACGTTTTTTAATAATTTACAGATTTTAATTCAAGCATGAATTTGTTTCTACAACAACAGTACACAAGGAAGTATTTTTTATGCTTTAGTGCAATGGATAATGAAGCTGCCTGGCATTACACTAGCTGACTCGGAAAAAAAAAAAATCATTCTAGAGGTTGTCACACTTGTGCTACCATTCAAACATTCACAGTCACTAAATTTATTGATTGATTTTTCAGAAAGGATGCATTCATTTGAAAAGGGACAGTAGAGATTTAGGTTACAAATCATTTTAGGTCTATTTTAGATGCCATTCTTTTGAGCTTTATGTTCATATATAAGCAGCACAACTGTTTTCAACACTGATGATAATAAATCAATATAGCGGGTCAGCATATTAGAACGATTTCTGAAGGATTAAGTGACACTGAAGACTGGCGTAATGATGTGGAAAATTCAGCTTTGCATCACAGGAATAAATTACTTTGTAAAATGCATTAAAATAGAAACCAGTTATTTTGATTGTAACAATAATTAACTAAATTAATATTTTTACTAAATCAAGCCTTGGTGTGAATAAAAAAAAAAAGGAATAAAAACAACTTATATTCGATTGGCTCAAACTAGCACAAACTTCACAATCACATCATAAACATTGTCCTGGGTTGTTTTCACATTTCTTTAACAAACAGACCTGTGCCATTTTTATTAAGCAAATATCACACCATATAAGTTGTAATCCTTCAGGTTCAAGAGCTGGAAATGGTTTCAGTAGTTTGATACCTTTTTTATATTTTTCTAAACCGTAAGGCAGAGTAGTGTAGTCACTGAGGACACGACTGAGGACACACACTGCTGTGTCATGTTGTGTATGTTTATATGAGCTGTCTCTCGTGTTAATGGCATTCGGTGGGCATGTACTGTCAAATATAATCATGCAGTGCTTAGCTGTGCTCAAATTCAGCCACATGTGGTGTGTGTGGGGAACAGGAGTTCGGGGTCAGATACATACGAACACATACCTTTGTGCCAGGTCATTTAATCTTGATCCATCTGTATTAATCCATCTGTATTCTCAAAGCTTTGCTAATATAAAGAGTGTTTGCGTTTCAGAAAGCATAAGCCCATCCTCAGACAGCTGGCTTCCAATATAAGCACAGGAGGATTGTGGATAAAGGGATTCATCTCCACAAAACATACAGTATGTTTTCCATATACTTCAGTGACATTAGTGATTTTCATTCATTAAGTGCAAGTTTCACTCTGTCCCAAAATTGTTAAGTGATACATCCTTTTTAGTGATACAATTCTGAAAATGTACTTTGACCAATCTGGTTCTAGACTTTGATGCGGACACATTATCACTTATTGTGCTGTGCTGTTTTGTTTTGGCTGTAATTGTACCCATAATTTGATGTCGTTACCTAGTGCCATGGTTTAATCAGGTCAACATAATAGTAGTTATTAATAGTTACTATTATGCCAGGAAATATAAATAACTCTGTGATCTATATCCTTCAGATCAAAATTGATGATGCTCAGTCATCTCATACACACACTTCACAGAAGTGTACATTTGTGGCTTTTCAGCCTGGAGCATTCACAGATATTAATAAGAGGTCATGAAAATTCTCTATACATTTTCTAGCTTTCCTCAGCCCTGAAATATTTTTTTCTTCATGAGCTAAAATCCTAAAAAATAGCTGAAGGAAAGGTCATTGGCCAAACAATTTAGGAACCCTGACAACCTTTTAGATTTTCTCTTTTCTTCAGAAAACATGCATATTTTTATTATATTTATTTTTATTTTTTGATAGGAGTGAACCTAAACATACATATAGGAAACCTTAATTTCTGTGTGTGTGTGCTGTTTGAAAGTGAGATGAATCTTCATTATCATCTACTGTATGTTCTGTTAATATCTGTAATGTCTTTAAGATGGATTAGCTGTAATACATTCATTTACATGCACATGAAACAGGATGCATGGAAAACTTACGTAATTTACCCCAAATGTGTATGTTTTATTTGTTTAGAATCACATTGTGAATGTCATAGGTCTGTAGGTTTATCTTGTAGTTTTTGTATTTTATTTATGTCTAAATCATTAGGCAGATTATTAGTGATCATGTTTCTAAGCATTTCTAAAAGTGAACTGTTCACAATGTGTAACGCTTTTTATTTGCAAAATATTATTTCTCAACACACGCGCCACTGTGTCACAGATACTAATCCGTTTTTTCTTTGTTAACCCAGTTATCCCTGTCCATTTATTTGTTGTATTCATTCATTCATTCATTCATGATCATAAACAAACAAAAAAAAAAACCGTTATTCAATTTCCTATTGCTTTCAATCTAAGAATAAGGGAATGAAAAGAACATTGTGTGTGAATACAACACCTAAACAGAATCATGTTAAAAATAGGAAATAGTATAAACATGGTGATGAGAAACAATATTTTATTTATTATTTTCCTATGTTTTTAATGAATTACATAGATCAATATGTGTAAATGAATGACTATTGTACAGAATGGCTGAATTATTTTGCGTGTTCTGAATAAATCAGCCGAAATTGTTGTAGCATGAATATAATGTGTCAGAGAGATGTAACCTGGATAATTGGTTTGAATTACAGCTGTAAAATAAATGTGAAGGAAGCTAAAGAAAACATCTGTGTTGATTATTTGTGTAAATAATGACCTAAAAAAGGAAAATTGCAATGTTGCTTTTACAGGGATATAAAATAAAGTTAGAATATTAAACCAAAAACATTTAAGTAAAAGCAAGAGCGTAATGAAGTTAAGTGTGTAAAAGTGTGTGTGTGTGTACACACATACACATACATATACACACACATATACATAGTGAAATATTGCAATTTTATAATGGATGTTTTTGTCTTAAAGTCTCAAGCACACACAAACACCCTCTCGCTTTCCTTTAATACTGTAGCTGTTCTGGCATTATTGACTTGTTAGCTGTTTCCAGACCGAAGACATGAATGATTGGAGTAACTGGAGAAGAGGCATCATCTCCGTTTCCCAGCATTCCTCTGGCTGCCCGATATGGGCACGACTGATCAAGGGTAGGGGGTGTCCCAGTGAGCCAGCAAGAAACCAGACACCTTCCCCCTCTCGCACATGCACACATACATATGTTCAGCTGCAAACCAGCACAGGTCCCATCGCGCTGTTCAAGCACAGGGGCCTCGAGAGAATGGACATGAAGACGGTGGCGTCTCGTCTACTTGGCTGTGGTTTCACTCTCCGATCTTAATTCCCAGCGAGTGTGAGGTCAGCAGGGACACGCAGCTATGTCTCTTCCACTGGATATAAGCTCTTACCACAAAGACCCCTCGATGGGGACGCTGGAGAAACAACTCATCTGTCCCATCTGTGAGGAGGTCTTCACGAAACCAGTGGTCATTCTGCCCTGTCTGCACAACCTCTGCCGCAAGTGTGCCAATGAACTGTACCAGGTGTGTACCAGCTCACTCAGAGGATGATGCTTTATCTGTGGATGTACAACCATTTTGTTTTTTTAGAAACATGTTTACGAGTACTTTTTCAAGCCTTTGGTAAGATGACGAATTCTCAAAATAGCATCTGTGCACTTGATACACTTACAGTTCGTCTGTACATAACACGAGCTGCCTTCATAAACTAAAGTGTTTTCTATGTGCTACGGTGCTATTTGAATTTTTTTGAAGCAATAAGTAGTTTTTGCAAAGTTGGATGGTCAACAATATGTCAAAGTGCTTGTACATTTGGCTACATTCATGACCGCAGTTAATTAACATTGA
Organism: Puntigrus tetrazona; assembly: GCF_018831695.1. Classification (NCBI taxonomy): domain Eukaryota; kingdom Metazoa; phylum Chordata; class Actinopteri; order Cypriniformes; family Cyprinidae; genus Puntigrus; species Puntigrus tetrazona. The sequence continues at coordinate 10,919,749 of NC_056721.1, read as the reverse complement.
TTATATTAGCGTTCTCACCAATGGATAATAATATTTTGTTTATTATAAGCGCTCGAGCAGATTCTTATTGGCTCTGAATGATTTTGATCCATCAACACATTCTGATTCCAATGATATCATCCCTTTGGGTCTTTATCGTTATTATTATGGTATCAATTTCCATATTCTCACATAATTGAAATGAAAATTACTTTTAGATGTATTTTTTTTATTCTATCATTTACTCTCAAGCTGTTCAAAACCTGTATTTCTTTTTCTGTCGAACACAAAGCAAGATATTTTGGAAAAGGTTTGAATCACCATTGACTGCCATAGTATTTAGGTTTTTTTTTCATACTATGGAAGTCAGTGGTGGCCAAAAAACAGCCTGGATACAAGCTTTCTTTAAAATATCTTCCTTTGTGTTCAGCAGAACAAAGGCATTTCTTTAGCAGCCGTTTCTAAAGTCATGATTGCAGTACCACAGTAACCACAAACACAGACCGTTTTCTAGCGACCTGTCATGTGGAAAGCCAACAGGTGGGGATAGCAAATGTCTAAACTCAATCCTCAGTCTGAAATCTGAGGTATAAAAATAGGTGATGGCCTACATTTGATGTATTTGAGCCATCAGGAGTTTAGTGTTCATGCAGCACACAATGGACATATTGATATGAAAGTCCCTTGTAACAAATATATGTTTGTCTGCATAACCCTTCTCCTCCTCTGCACCTAAATTAACTTTGATACCTCACTGGTTTTCCCTTACACCTCCTCATGAGCAAAGGTTAAAAGCCACGCAGTGTATCTGTCATGAGACCTGTTTACATGGGAGAAAAATGATGCCATCTCTGGCTGCACCTTTTTATCTTCATGCTTGTCTTACTGTTTTCAGATGCTATCACATCACAATTATTCTCAGATAGTTATACATAGCATTAATCGCATTTTGCTGATGTGCGAGTTGGGAAGGTAGTAATTAGAATTAAACACAATAAAAACATGATAACAAAAATGTATATTTATTTTTTGGAAATATTTTGCAAATAAACTCTTTATATGCACTACAGGTAGTTTAATTAAATTAAATTGAATTAAATTGGAGCGAAATTCAACTGATATTGGATTGCAATTCAAACTTAACCTCACCGTAATTTAGGGAAAAGCAGTCGTTCATAAATTAGTAAAGTATATAAAAGCTTTTTACATACATATACTGTTAATAAATACTGCGAGTGTTTATAATGCTGCTTATGTTCATAATTCAGCAACTGTTTATGCCTCAAACTTTTACAAACTTACACTTGAGTTCACATGAATTTCTAAGAATATAAATTTAACTTTAAAATTCATTCATTAAATTCAAATTTTGATTGCATTTCTAAAATTGGTGCACAACTTCCGCTAACGGCATATACGCTTAACCTCTGACCTCTCAGAAGGAGTGTAGTGCCATTTTGAAAATGAAACCAAGAACTAAGTAGTAGCATAATTATATTATTATCTTGATTCCTGAGGAATATCATGCTGTGCATCTCTTGTAAATATATAGCTTATAATACAGTGAATAAATAATGCCGATCATGCCTTAGGACATCATTATATTTAAGCCAGTGATGGAGCGCTGATTCACAATGGACCCATAAGCTTCAGCAGCTGAGAGCTATTAAAGATTCTGACTATTTTAGGATACCCAGCGAGATCAATCTCAAGCTTCTTTGTTTGCAAACTCTATTTCAAGCCCCTGAATCTATTGATTGCACAGATGCAGAGAATCAGACTGCTCAGTAAGATCATCTTACCCTAGAAGTACAAACAAGACATCTCTAAAGAGATACATGAAAATCCAATTAGTCCAACCAAGAGGTTAGACTAATTTTGTTCTTGCTTAAAAAGACATCCATAGTGAATTATGAAAAGTGGTTTCAATTGTCAGTCGATGCATGTAATCACAAATACCGCTGACAGCTGAAGAGCAGCATGCTGAGTAACATGTGCAGCCTTCTCTCTTCCAGGTAGGAATCGGAGGACGTTTTCGCTGCCCTTCCTGTCGCCGTGAGGTTGTCTTGGACCGTCATGGAGTTTATGGACTGCAGCGCAATTTACTTGTGGAGAACATTATTGATGTTTACAAACAGGAGTCTGAAAGGTCAGATGATAGATAAAGATCCAAGATGTACGGTAAACCTCAGTTATATTGCAAATGTATTGTAAATCAACGTGTCTCCAGCTCTAGGCCTCCACCGAAGCCTCCTGCACTGTTCAACTGTACAGAGCATGAAGACGAGAAGCTTAATATTTATTGCCTCACGTGTCAGGTGACCTCCTGCTCTCTCTGTAAGGTGTTTGGGGCCCACAAAAACTGCCAAGTGGTTCCCCTGCCTGATGTTTACCAGCAACAGAAGGTGAGTTCTTCAAAATATTTGTGTCTTCATGTTGCAGCTTCCCATCTTGCACCAAATAATTCATTTCAATTCTTGCAGGCTGAACTCGGTGACAGACTTGCCACTTTGGTTTCCACAAATGAATGCGTTCAGTCATTTGTTAATGAACTAGAGGCACTCCACAGGAACATAGAGGTTTGTGTGGATCTTTTACAAAGCTATGCCCTCAAATTTAAAAAGCATTACAAACAAAGGGTCTGTTAATGCCCGCAATTCCACTTTGACAGGAAAACAGCAGAATCCAGAAACAGATTCTGTGCGAGAAGTTTGATCGCTTATCTGCCGTTCTGGAGGAACGTCGCAAGATCATGACCCAACAAATCACTTCAGAGCAGGAAGAAAAGACCGGCTGGACCCAGTCTTTACTGCAGACATACAATGAGCATGTAGACACAAACTCAAAGCTGATCCAGGCAGCCCAGAATGCCATAGAGGACCCAGAGATGGCTTCTTTTGTGCAGGTAAACTTCAGCTTTTGTGCAGGGCTCCTCAGTAATCTTACATTCGAATGCCAAAGGCATGCAATGTATGATATATATTTTTATCTCTGCTTTACAGACCTCACAAGATCTTATTGAGAAGTAAGTATATTAGCAAATTTAGCAAGACTGTTGAAATAATATTGGCTTGAATCAATCAAAAACAGGATCTTATCTTTTCTCTGAAGGGTTGGCAAAGCATCTAGCTGCTTCACTCAGGAGACCCTGGATCCTGACTATGAGAAGATGGATCACTACAGGGTGGATGTTGATGCAGAGGAGAGAGTTCTGTACCAGCTGGATTTCATGGAGAGTGAGCATCAGAGACCCAACAGATTAACCTGTCATTTATTTTCACAACTCCTCTGATTAATGCTGCCAACTTTACAGTTGAAGAAGTGGAGGAAACACCAGATGAACCAGAGTCGGAACCCGAGTCTGAACCTGAAGTGCTGCTGACCACAGAATCTGACCCTGAACCAGACCAGGATCTGAAATCAGAGGGTTCTGAGGCGATGAGTCCCACGCCGGAGACAATAGAGGACACTTGTGGGCAAGAAGACAGTTGTAGAGACATCAGAAAAGTGTCTGAGAAGAATGGTTTAAGCACTTCACAGGTATGTTCATCTACTAACGCGTGCATCTGCAGTCTCAGTCAAAGTTCTCAAGAACATTTTCTGCACACTTAAATAAGAAGACCTAACCGATGACTTATTAAGTCAAATTATCTGTGGGATCCAAGGTTTATTGAAATATACATTAGTAAATGCTTATTTTCTATCTTTTCTTTAGATTGTCACACTAGTGTTTTATTTCCTGGGCTTCATGGTCATCCTCCAGCGAATATGGGGAAACATTCAGGGCCTTGTTTTTATATAGCAGAGGTGAAGAGACATAATCGCCAGGTACTAATAATGCTCACATGTTATTTGGAATAAAAACAAAGTCAAAGTTTTTAAGAAAGACTGGATTAGTATCATGTCTCTATGTTCTTGGATATAAAGTAAAGCCACTTACTAAGTTTTCTGCAGACTGTCTCAGCCACGAGCTCGGCACCAGAAGAACTGAGCCCTCCAGTGGTCACCAGTGAGATGATTCTTCTCTGTTTCCTCCAAAATAAAACCAGAAGATCAAAGAATGATGACTTGTTACCGGTCAGAATGGGTTCTCCTCCTTTTTTGTGTTTGTGCAAATAATTAAAACCTTGTATACACTTACTTTGGGATTTGTTTTTTGTTTGCCCAATAACATCGACTGTTCTTGCTGTAATAGTGAAAATTTTCTCCAACTGTCAGACAAGTGCTCCAAGATTATATAATAATTAGAAGCACCCATCTTGTATTCACTCTAGATTTTGTTGTAATGATATGAATTAATTGTAATGATATTAATTAATATTGTTTATAGCTGATGGACATGTTTGTATGAGTTGGCACTGATTTTCTTTTTACTTTTCTCATTGTCTCAGCATTGACTGTCTAATGGCTTGTGCAATACATTGTCAAATTGTAAATCGTTGTCATAATTTTAAGTCTATTTAATAAATTCCTTTCATTTAGGTATGGCCTAATTTTTGGGCTACAATAATTAAGTAAAAATAAAAACAAGGGATAAAATTATGACAAAAAAAAAATTACTAATTAATCAAATGTGGCCATAGCCAAGTTGGTGGAACTGATTTTTAATTTGTGGCACAATATTTATTTTTTCTTCCACGTGTAATCCCTGGGGCTCTCTGTATGATTAACATTTAATTGAAAGTTGACATGAAAGTAAAGTTTTTTCTTTCTAAACGTAATGTATATCTCAGTGAAATTGCTACTCAAATGAGTAAAATGTAAGACAGGATTTTGTCCGTCTGGAATGATTTGACATTTGAGTAATGTAATCAGATTACCTTTTAAAAAAATAACTAGTAAAGTAACACATTCATATAAATTCATCTAAGTTACTTTTTTCCCATTTATTGTTTGACAGGTCTTCCGTTCCCAAGATGTTACTGTAGTTTGAGAATAAATGCTCAACATGAATAAAATCTGAAAAATGCAATATGGCACAAACCTGCAATATTTAAATGTTAAATAACACATAGATCCTTTATGTATTTAATTGCTGCTGACCTTCAATGATCCAATTCAACTGTACCCTAATAAGCAAAAAATAACTAATAAGCAAAACTGACTAGATAAACATTTACTTTCTCTTTAGCCTGAGGCTTATTCATTGAAATGTTGGTGTGAAAGGGCTTTTACATTTGCCAAAAATATTAATATTAATATAGTAAAAACAAAAGAGCAAGCCACGTCAATTAAAAAAAATAAGTCGCCACTCGCCATTGTTAAACAGAAATAATTGATATCATCGTATAGGTCTTGATGAATAAATCGAAGTCTGCTTGTCACAAACTAACGAAAACTGAATCGTGGTTTTACTTTATAAAACGAGTTTAGTTAAACCTTGGTAGCCACAAATGAACACTGGTTTCTCAACGCCAACTATAGTTTATCCATTTTGTAGTAAACTGCTTGTGCGTTTCTAATAATTCAGTTTGTTCACTGTAAATGACATGCTTTCTTAAGCACTTCAGCACCGACCTGCTAGATTTCCATAAAAAGAAAAAACAATCCGGGCCAGCGGTATTTTGTCGGGACGCAGTGGACGTCATCTCCGTGCGCCGGAAGGAAAGCGTACTTGGGCAGCTCTTCAAGCTGAGTTGGCTGATCGCTCGGGATCTTGTGTTGGCTTGTCAAGCGCTTTTGGATGTTTTGGTAGTAGAGGAGACACGCATTTACGCCTCGCAGAGCTTTTCCCCTCCGAATTACGTAACTGTCAAGACAACGTTTTGAAGATTTCAAACGACGACATGGATTCCGCCAATCAAGGTAAACAAAAACAAAACAAACCGACACAAAACACCGGATCGAAACAACCGTGTTTAGGTTAACTGCGTAACGTAGAGTAGCTGTAGCCTTATCTCTGGATCCCAGCTTCGTGAATGCGTGCTGGTGAAGGGGAGATCAGGGCAGGGCAGGCGATCAGGTTACTAATGCATAACAAAAACACACCGAGGCTGAGTGCAGGTGTTTGCCTTAAAATAATTTGATTTACATCGAGATCACAGATGATTAAGGGCAATTTTGCTTCCCTTTCTCAGTGTTTGGAGATTTTGGCGTGACGATTTCCAACTTGAATTTAGGCTATTATTATTACACCGTTAGTAAAGACAGCGCCGCTCCTTTATCTGCTGTGCCATATAATGTACTGTTATTTAAGAAGGCGGTTTGGGGTTAGTGAGGGGCTCGTTATGACATGTCTCGTTAATATAGCTCAGACCCACGTGACATCTCTTTCACAGATTGACCTAAATTGAGTCGTGTGTATCAAATGGCTAAAAAATGGCATTTTTAATCCTTTTTATTGTATCGAAATGTATGCTGTTTATGCTTTTACGTCTGAATTGGAGATAGATGAAACGCTTATGTGAAGAGTGACTGTGCTTGAATAATATGAGGGTGTATTTACTAAGGAAAAGGTAAATTTGGTGGAACAAATCAAAGAATTTAATAAGCTTTAGAAACCGCTACTTTTTTAGTCTGTTGCGGAGTGACGTTATCATTTTAGAGAGTATCTGATTGGTCGAAAAGTCTTTGCAGTGCAGGATGAGTCATTAATATTTTGGTTTCGTTTTTCTCTAAACTATAAAATGTAATATAGCTGCTATAAGTGAATTTTGTCAGTACATTCCTTGAAACCCAATGCATTTGTTAGTTACAGTGCAATTTCTGCAGCAATTTGAATTATATAAATATATTTTTTATATATGTCTTTTAACGTCAAGAGATACTGATTTATCAGTATTATTATTCTAGTGCCGTCAAATAATTAATTGCATCCAAAATAAAAGTTTTTGTTTGCATAAAACGTGTGTGTACTGCGTACATTTATTATGTATATATTTAGAAAATATTTACATGTATTTACACACACACATACACACACGCATATATTTGTATGCATACATAAACATAAATACACATGTTAGGTGTCACAAAAATTATGCACTTGTCATTGTCATTCTCTTTCAAATGTACAGACATCAATCTGAACTCTCCACATAAAGGCCTGGGCTCTGACTCTCTCTCAGACGTGACTGAAGAGAGGGGGGCCGCTGCCGTGAGTCCTGGGACTCTCCCTCCCGGCCTGACAGAGGAGGAGGCCGAGGAACTGAGACTGGAGCTCACCAAGGTAAACACCAACAGCCACTGCGTAACGTGCTCATTTTCTTCAGTCCGTCTTCAGAAAAGGGCTGTTTCATTAACATGTTAATTCAGACTGATTCGTTATAATGTATGAATACATAATTCATTATGTAATTGATACATTCATGTTATTGAGTTCATGTTTGCGTCTGTGTTAGGTTGAGGAGGAGATCCACACCTTGAGGCAGGTGCTGTCGGCTAAAGAGCGCCATGCGTCGGAGCTGAAGCGTAAACTGGGCCTGAGCCCCCTGAGCGAGTTCAAACAGAACATCACCAAAAGCTGGCAGGATGTCCAGACCTCAAACGCGTAAGAATGCATTCCTTCTACAAGTCGTGCTTACACAAACCCAGGAGGTAACAGATACAGCCTTCTGGGCTGACATGTGCACAGTCGAATCTTAACGCTCTTTCGCAGACCCCGCACGAGTTAACAGTGATTTGACGTAATTTAGAACTAAAAGGGTTTGTTGAAGTGGCAAATGAGAAACGACTCTGCATGATGGCAGATGCAAGTTTATAACTGGTTCTGTCTGTGAAGGAATTCATGGGAGAACGGAAGCCTCTCTAACTAATCCAGCTTCAATTCACTCTCTTCCAGCTCGCGCGCATTCCTCTCGCTTTATGTTGCTGGAAATCAGCCTAAAAATAAAGAGTCGCAGGTGTCCAGTTGCATTTTCTGCTGGATTGTACATTACCAAATAAAAGCATTAGAAAAAGCTCTTGAGCGCTTGTTCAGACAGATGAGATGTCCGCTGTTTTCTGTGTGTGTTATAGACGGTCATCCATGCTGTCAGCTGAAAGTCCTTCAGTGTATTCGTTTTATCAGTTAAAAAATGTCAGTCCTGTTTTTAAAGGGCTTTGTGGGAGGACTGTAGTCGACTCACACATGAATCACCACCATTTATTGTGTTCCAAGCTGGAGCTCATGGCCATTAGTTTGAGTGTGACTCTCAAGGTGTTAGACAAACAACAGATGTTTTCTGCTTTTGAATCTGTAGGTGGAAAAACTTTGGGTTTATGAGTATGTGTAGAATTTTATAAGACTTTACTGAGATTATGGTTCTTGTCAGTACCTTGGGCCCTTAAAAGCCTCATGTTGCATAAGCCAAGACTACCTTGATGTGTAGTTGAATGCTATTTTGGTCTAATGTTAGCCTACCAAAACATGTGATTTCATTTTTGTTATAGCATAATCACCCTGAGGGCAGTTTAGGATAAGGTGTCTGTTATTTATAGGATCCAGCGCAGTGTTTTACTATTATAGCATGTTCGTATTTTCAGAGTATTAAAACGTTTGCCCAAATACATGTTAAAACCAAAGATCAAATCTTCGTGCAAGCTACAGATAAATATGAGTCTACAGAAAATGCAATGTTTGTGCCAGCAGCAAAAAGAAACAATATATACCCTTTACATGTTTATGTCAGTCAGAAGAGAGAACAATATCAAATTGCCATCACTGCTTTGGCCATCGTATTATAAACTCCAGCACTAACAGCATCACCCAGCCAGTGTTTCAATATTCAGTCTGTGGTGAAGTTACTGGTTTGTAGTCATCAGCAACACCTTATCTTGCTGTAGTGCTGTGCCGTCGAGCTCTGCTGTAGGCAGCACGTAACCACGTCTGTGTTTTTTAGCTATGTGGTGATGTCCGAGAAGCTGGGCCAGTGGAATGAGAAAGTTGCAGGGTGTGATATGTGAGTGTTTGACCACTTCGGCACGTATTTGCAGTGAATGCATGAACTCCTCTCACCTACTCTCGAGCAGTCGGTGAGAATGGAGCATTTGAACATGTGAAACCTGCTTTAGAAGACGCAACTGCTTGGCTTTTTCTGCTCTAGTGAGCACAGAGCAGTGGATGCATTGCATCAAATATAGATCTAGGTTCAAATGCTCCTTCCCCTGATCGGTTGAATAAAAAAATCAACACAAATACAGCCCAACACAAATAATGTCTCTCAAACAGAGGTGCTGATATCCAGCTGTACAGTCAGTGTGCGTATTTATCAGCCCCATTAATTCTTCACTTGACAGACTGAAAGTTAGAAGCTTTTGCCACATGATGAAGGCCAGAGGTATTTTTGCTTTTTAGCTGAAGTGGGTGTCTAAAACAGTCACTCATGTCTGGTGTATTTTCGACTTTTCAGTTTTTTCCCCTTCACAGTCTCTTTGTCCACCCATGCAAGTAGTGTTCCATCTCTAAAATACTCAGGATCTCCCAGCTGTTGGCTTCTTTAGAATTATGCTGCATTCATGTACCATGAAAATTCAAATGAGCTGTTCGCAGCCTTGCTTGTCTCTCTATAACAGTGCTATGTTTATGTCTGCAAATAATCGCTGCATTAATTCACATCTATACTGTATAAACACTAGTTTTCAAACATCCGATAGAAGTTTGGGGTTGATATGATTTATATAAAAAAAGTTTGAAAGCATAAGCCCAAGTATAAGCATTTATTTGATAAAAAAAAAAAAAAAAAAAATTCAAAAATAATTAAATATTGTGCAATGTTAATGTGCAATTTAAGAGAACTGAATATAATTTAAAATGTTTTTTTCATGTGAAGACAAAGCTGAATTTTCAGCATCATTACTCCAGTCTTTTGAGTCACGTGATCTCTCAGAAATCATTTTAATATGCTGATTTGATTATTTATCAATATTGCAAACAGCTGTGCTGCGTAATATTTCTGTTTTTATATATTTTCAGGATTCTCATTGTGAAAGTGAGAAGCAATGTCCTTGCTAAATAAACGCATTGATTTGTTAACAAAAAAATCATTCATACCCCAAACTTTTTAATAATGTGTGAACTTTCACAAAATATTAAAACAAGTTCACCAGATTACTCTGACTATAATAAAACTGACTAAAGCCACTGTCCCTTTGCTTGATTTAATATATCAACTCTTAAACCAAGTAGTAGTTTTCCAGTAATTCTGTCAGGTTTAGCCGTGTAGTCGTGGCTGTCACGAGAGGGTTCTTCGGGAGACGAAGGTCCTCTGTGCTTTTCCACAGGGCTCATGACTTTTAGTGGCAGTCCTGATGTAGATGGAGCTTTAGCTGAACCTGTCAGACAGGCTGTGTTATCACGAGTGTGTGAGACATCTCCCACTTCCCTCTTTACACACACAGTTTGAGTCCCATTCAGACGGACACGTCTACAGAGAGAGCATGTGTTTATGTAAGGAAAGTCTTGTCACGTTAAGATGAAATAAATGCCACGTCTGGCCAATTAATGCTTCCTGAGTCCATTTTGCAGTTGTGTGCACTTGCTGTAGTCATGAATATTACATCGGGATCCACTTTGCAATATCCTCTGTGCTAACATGCTACTCGTTTCCCAATAGTCAAGGTGTCTTTTCGACTTTCAAAATTTGCTGTATGTGACTTTTTGTGCTTAAACTCCAGCATACTCACACATCTTATTTGAGCTCACACGAGTTTAACAGCAGGAGTTTGTGTGTTTAAGAAGAATGTCAAATTAAACCGGTGTTGTTTTTCTCTGGCTGTGCAGTTTAGCGGTGCTTGCGTTTTGCTTGTGAGCAAACATAACTGTATAATCATCCTTTTAGAAATGAAATGTGTTGTATGTGTGTGTGTTTATAGCAGGATGTGATTAAGAGAGTGGAGATTTGAATGTATTACCCTGTTCGTTTGTACTGTAGATATCTTTCAGCTTCTGCCACTCTGGATGACATTGCCAGCTCTGAAGTGTGAGTTACTTCATTCTTTATGTTCATTTTGTGTGTTTTAAGGATGTTTTCTGGTCTCATTAAGATCATGAAGATTTAAGGTGATTTAAGGTGGCTTGCTGTGCTTCATGGATATTTTGTTGCTGGGTTATTAGATAGTAAAATCTTAATGCATATTGCAGTTGCAGATGTGCTTTCTCTGTAGATATGCATTACCATTTAAGTTCGAGGCCTGTAAAAAAAAAAAAAAAAAAGCACAGTCTTTTATTTTTACCAATGCTGCATTAATTAGATTTGAAAGTATAGTAAAACAGTAATATTATTAAATATTTTTAGAAAGTCTGACTGATTTAGAAAAATGTTCCTTTATGATCCTTTAGAAATCATTCTAAAGTGCTGATTTGCTGCTCAAGAAACATTTCTTATTATTATCGATGTTGAAAACCCTTTTGCTGCTTTATGTATTAACGGAAAATGTATCGCATTTTTATAGGATTCTTTGATAAATTATTTCAACCAAGCAGCATTTATTTGAAATGAAAATATATTGGAACATTTTCGCCGTAATATTTGTCACATTGATTAATGTAATGCGTCCTTTCTGGAAAAAAAAATGTATTGGTTTGTTTAAAAGCAGAACTTTTGAATGGTAGTGTGTGACCAATTAACATTTCTTGGATGACTTTAGGGTTCTGACTGTTGTTTTTTTTTTGTCGTCTGGAGGTGATCATGTTGACTAACTCCTGAGAAGTGGAGAGGTTCACAAGCATTGAAGAGTTTCACATGATTTTTGTATTTCTCTCTCTCTTTTTCTCTTCACTTCCTCTTCTCTCTGCTGTCTTCCTCTTGCAGGTATAAAAAGACTCAGGAAACGCTGTCTCAGGCTGGACAGAAGACCTCAGCCGCCCTCTCCACCGTTGGCACGGCCATCAGCAGGAAACTGGGTGACATGAGGTATGGCACGTTTCCAAATTTCCTAGTAGTTTTAATCCAGTCTCAAATAACATTGTGACTCTGCAATCACTTAGTTTTGCATCTTTTCCTTTAACTTCTGAACTATCTGAACTACTAACACAAGGTTCTCGGTTGATTTCCAAGCATTTTTGTCTAACTTTAGCAATGCAATTCTGTCGTGTCAGAACTCATTATGATTTACCTTAAACTGCATATGTGTGTGTTATGTGTTTCCTCTTTCCCTGCTCTCTTTGGTTATTGATCCATGCTTTCGCATATCCTGTTGCCGTCATCACCGTGAAGCCATCATTATCCATGATGAGTGTTAATGCAGTGCGGCCACTTTAGCTGTAACGTCCCTTTTACTCCTCGTATGATGAGCAGACTGCATACATCGTCTCTGTTCTTACAATTATTTGCACACGTCTATTTAACTTTCCTTACCACTCCTAACACAAACAGAAGGAAGATAAGGAGTTTTCCGAAAGCCTGAATTTCCTTCTATTGAGAGTTGGTACTCTGTGTTCTGACATACAGACGGCCTGAGACTTATTTATAATTATCAGTGTGATAAAGAGACACTAATACTAAAATAGTTGAAATAGTTTTTTTTAAGAATTGCTCTGTTGATCCAAACATCATCTCTCATTCATCAGATAAATAATTGTACTGATCGAATGTTTATCATTGTTTGTCTTTTCATCCTATTCACCCCTATGTAAAGGTTTGATTGCTTTTTGGTTCATTTCGCTCATTTCTCCATATTCCCACAATATCGCAACAAGAATTCTCTTAATTTCTTCTTCCTGTTTGCTTTGGCCAACCTGATTGGTTTTGTGTTCCCCCTTTTCTTTTTAAACGCTGCCCTTGCTTGGTCCACAGAGCTCTTCCTTTCTCTAACTCCTTCGGGTAAGACCGATTAATGTCATCAAAACACGGAGCTCTGTTTGTAACACCAAGCCAGTTTAGTTTTTCAATAGTGTATTTAATTAGAATGTTTTTGTTATTTATTTAACCCTGCTAATTTTGATTGTGCATGATCTCAGATATGCTAGCGGTCTGTGTGAGGTGTAAGCCAGCTGATCTCTCACTTGCTGTCCTGCTTGCTTGCTTGCTAATATACACACCTTTTTCTTCTTTTAATGCTTTCCGAAGTAGCAACTACTCCATTCGCCATTCAATAAGTATGCCAACTATGAGGTAAAGTACTAGGGTAAACCACTGCCCCTCAACTCAGATGGTTTCTTATTCATTAGAAATTAAACTGTTAGATGTAATTTGTGTGAAAAAGATATTTTATCTAAGCAAATAATACTGTTATATAAATAAAACTGTTTTACTGCTGCATTGAAATAGTCTCATAAAGCTCAATGAAAGTTTTTTTGTTTTTTTTTTCTTCTGTGCATGCTTGTGGTGTTTAACCTTTTATCTGCCAGTTCACTTGCTCATATCTAATTAATTGCAATGTTTCTTCTGCTACGCTATTCTGCTGGGATTAATGCATGTTTTGTTGAACAGGAACTCTCCAACCTTCAAATCGTTTGAGGACAAAGTTGGAAACATCAAGGTATGGCTCTCTTTTGAAACTGGGTCAGCAACATCAAGCTCATTTTTGGCAGATCTAGTAATTTTGTTTATTCAAAGTCATGTGGTACAATCATGCAGAAAGAGAAAACAAGAAATATCACATACACTAGTAAAGATTTTTAGAAATCTTTTATGCTCACCAATTCTGCATTAATTTTATCAGTAAAGTTTAATATTATGAAAATGCAAGCTATTTATTTATTTTTTATTACATTTCTTCATTGTCACACAATCTTTAGAAATCATTATTATTCTGCTTTAATGCTCGAGAAACATTTATTATTATTATTATTATTAGTGTTGTCAAACAAGTAATTGCATCTTTACATAATATACGTTTATGTGCGACGTAC
>NC_056721.1:10800999-10900999 GCF_018831695.1 Puntigrus tetrazona | reverse complement strand
TGCCTTTGCCAGTGCTTTACTCCTATAGCAATAGAGAATTTCCCTTTATAAGACTTTTTTTTTTTTTTTTTTTTTTTTTTTTTTTTTTCAGGGCGCATTGGCTCTACATCCAGTAGCAGCTCGTGTGGCAGTTCAGAGTACAGTGGGGAGGTCATTCCACATCACCCAGGTGAGTTACATTTCATTTCACTCTCGTTTCAGCCCCCCACTTCAATCAATACTTCATTGCAACATCTTGACATGACATGAAGACATTTGCTCGTTATGCAATGAAGTTTGTACCCATATCGCAACTGAACACTCGTCTGATTGCTTCTGAATAATCAGCTGTTGAGGAATTTGTCAGTTACAAAAACGACTCATGCTTGCGTGCGTCCATCAGCTTGCATGTCTTTTTGTTTAAAGACTTTTTACCTGCAATTTGCGTTAGTGTCTACCTCATTGTGCCCTAAATCCATTAGAAGATTAGGCAGGCGGCGCGTTGCTCATTCTGACCTGTTTAATTATGCTTTAGGTCTGCCCAAACAGGATTCTGGGCATTGGTGGTCCAGTTTCTTCTTTGGGAAGCAGAACCAGCCTGGTATGGGAACTCTTACTGAGGAAGCTCAGCAGAAGTGAGTCACTGGATTGAGTTTCTCCCAAGCTGGTGCATGTAACACGAAGGCCTTGCCAAGTGCTGATGCACATTTAATTGCAGATTTCATGACAAGGGGTGCTAGTTTGACATCAGTTTTTAAATTCTAAATCCCTTAATCTGATTGGCTCTCTGCAGGTCAGGTGTGGTGAGTGTGACCAATGGGCAGGTGACATGTATTGCCCGGGAGATGGTGATGAGGCAAGCGAGTGAAAGTAGCGATGGAGGCAAGTCGGAGGCGGGGAGTTCTCCTCATTCCTGAATCAGACACCGGATCAGGACACCAACGCTAGGGGACGGAATTGGCTCCCCTTTTTTTTTCTGTATTAATTTCCCATCCATATAATGGGCTGTTTTAGTATTTCTTTTTTGTTTTGTTTTTTGTATCCATTGTTTTATATATCACGTAATAAATGGAAGAGCTGAAACTTGCAAAAAGATTTTGTACATTTTTACACATCTGTAACGCTGATGGAAATGTTTTTGTTACTTGTCTTATTCTGTGTTTTTCAGCACAATAAATGGTCTTAAACAGCCCAATACTGCTCTTGGACATTTGTTCGTTTCTGTATTCTAAAGAAACCATACCATATTATCTCCTTTTACAGTTAGAATACTCTATACATTTTAATATTCACACAATATATATAATGTATATTTATTGACCACATGTATAAACGTTTATTAAAAGCTGCATTTCAAGTGCAGCAAAAATCA
Organism: Puntigrus tetrazona; assembly: GCF_018831695.1. Taxonomy (NCBI): domain Eukaryota; kingdom Metazoa; phylum Chordata; class Actinopteri; order Cypriniformes; family Cyprinidae; genus Puntigrus; species Puntigrus tetrazona. Next base: position 10,899,648 of record NC_056721.1, on the reverse strand, counting down.
AACGCTTAAATATGACATTCAGCTTTTTTCCCACCACTATAGTGGATTGGAGATGCTATTTGTAGTATGCACATAGTTGTTTTCATATGACATGGGCAATTGTGTACATGTACAACAGCATGTACTAATTTGAACGGCTCCCCCTTCTGCATTTTATTCATTTCATAAAAACAACGATTTGATTAAATAAGAATGCTGAAGCTACATTCAGTGCATCAGCATTTAAAGTGGACTTTGGCAAGGAGACCAACAACTCTTAAATATCACTGAGGCAGACGAAATGTCATGACAACTGCTCTTGAGGTCTTCTTCAGAAATTAATCAGATAAAAGGCAACGGTTAAATTTTTCAGGAATTAGCAGCAGGTCCTGTAATAAAGAGGTCTAAGGTGCTTGAGAGGAATAAAGCATTTTAAAAAATATTTCGCTAAACTAATGCATCACATTCTGAACACATGACACCTGTTTCATATCTTGACGTGTTCTGAAACCAAAAAGGACAGAGCAACTTTAAAATAAGCAAAACAAACAGACACGGTGTACATGGGAAACGGTCCATATGGAAAATTGCTTGCTAGAGATGACGTTGTAAAGCTTTGTTCCTATGTGTACATGGATTTTCCAGGTCACTAAGTTCTGATGGTTGGATAGATACATGAAAAAGCCTCTTTGTGGCATGCTGACTCTGTTCTTTTTCAGACATCACTTCCCCTTTGTTCGCAGCAACAAATCCCAACTAAGAGACTGTGACAGGTGCTGTGATTGGTAGTTTACTGGAGATGAAAAGAAATTGAATGCACTGATCAGTTTACTCAGTTGCCATATTGACTCTTTCTGGGGATATGTAGGGTTTCCATGTATGTGAAGGATAAAAGCTCTCCAAAACATTCAATGACGTCAAATTAATCTTGACAGTTAAATCTAACAGTATTGTATGTCAAAGCACACATTACAGGTTGGTCCAGCTGATATGCATGAAAAAAAAAAAAAAAAAAAAAAAAAAAAGATGGCTCTCTTAAAAATTGTGTAAAGTGAGGCAGAATAAGGATATAGATATTTATGCAATATAATTACAGTACTGATCAAAATTTAGGGTTGGTAAGAATTTTCCACATTTTTTATTTTTCTAAATTAATGTTTTTATTCAAAAAGGCACGTATGACTGATTTATAAAGTTACAAAACAAATAACATTTGCAAATGCTTCTCTTTTAAGCTTAAGTGTCTAATATAAATTGATCAAAAAAAACAATTAATAGCAGTGTCCACAAAATAAGCAGCACAGCTATTTTCAACACTGATAATAAATGTTACTTGAGCAGCAAATCAGCGTATTAGAGTGATTTCTGAAAGAACATGTGACACCAAGAACTGGAGTAATGATGCTGAAAATTAAGTTACATCTGAAAATATATTCAAATAGAAATAGGCCTTACGCTTCTGTTAAATTGTAATAATATTTTACAGTGTTATTGTTTTTATGATCAAATAAATGCATTCTTGGTGAACATAAAGAGACTTAACATCAGAGCGGTTTCCGATAAACTTGTAAGCATCACATTAACATCACATTGTGTCTGAAAAGAAGCATTTTTCTAGCGCTTTATGTGCTGTTCTTGTGTAGTATCTACTTCACCACACGATCAGCAGGACTTTGCCGTTTAGAAGAGGTTCGGCTGGATCCTGGGCTCTTTAAAACCACATTTATCATCCAGCCATCACTCATAGGCCCTAAACCTGTATTTAGACGGAAAGACATGGTCTTGGTGTCAGTAGGGATAAAAGTACAACTATATAGATCGACAGATCTCTTTTGAACTTATATCATACCTTGGTGCTTAGATTTGGTCACCCAGACAGTCACTTGTCTTTGCTTTGGTTCCATTAAGTTATCAGAAAGACTATTGACTGCCTTCATTTTGTCTGTCGGCCAGATGCCTGCAAACAGAAGCAATCACATACAGAAACACATACACAGAAACCAAAGAAAACAACTTAAACTGACTACAGCCCCACAGTCTAAATCCTCTTAGGCATGCATTTTATTTAAAAAATAAATAATGTGTAATCCGTTCTGTAACGTTAGCGAAGATAAAGAGGTCTTTTAAATGCAACTTTTTAATGTTTCTTTACATGTTTTAGCACTCAGTTTAACCAATCAAACTAAGTGTATTTCTGGCAACTCACAAAATTAGGACTGATGTTTTTATTTGGTCTACAAATTACTCAATGACTGTGTCGGCGAATAAGGCTAAAATTGGAGCAATGTGTGCTGTACATTGAGGTACAAGTTCATTCATGAGAAACAAATAAAGCTTTGGGAAATCGCAGATAGTCAGAATAACACGTGTCCTGTAGCTGGTTAAACAGAGGAGAGCTAAAAATAGTGCTGGACTTACTCCGATAAAACTCATTCCGAGCAAGGAGACACACGGGGGCATTTACGGTGGTCATGGTCAGCTTTTACCCGTAAATATGACAGAACCAAATGCTTGGAAAGTGGGATGTTCTTTGGAACCTGGAAACATACAGCAAAGGAGGAGGAGTTAAGGTCAGTGCTGAATGAGCTTTATTTTATGGTCAGGGAACAAATGTCCTCATCAGAGCCAGATAGACATGATAGCAAAAAAAAAAAAAAAAAAAAAATTGAAAAAAAGTTCAAAGTCCTACATGAGGAAAACCACAAACTCTTATCGTGCTTTAGAAAAGACAAAACTTGTTTGACTCCACATAAAACAAACATGTTGATTATAGATGAATCACATGTGTGTCAAAAGTCAAAGAGAGGACTTTTGTTCCAGCTTTGTGCAAATTGTAAACAGAATATACTTCTAAACCTCTATGGAGTCGTGTGGAAGCCAGTGATAAAAAGCCCAAAGTAGACTTCCGTTTTTGCTAAGGTATAAGGTATTTAATAGTGGCATTAAAATAGCTTTAAAAAACACAAAGCTGAAATGTGTGCGTGTGTGTCAAGTGTCTTTTTTGGTGTGGTTTGCGCACGCTATCAAACGCAGCAGAAATACAGCTATGCACAAAAGCTAGCGTAAGCATTCAAATTAATTATCAAAACTACGCATCGGCCTTCACTTTAGCAAAACCAGTATTGTTCTGAAGTCATTTCTGAATTAATCCGTTTTTAAACGAACAATTCAACGACTCACTGATTCCTTGATGAATCAGTTACTCTAAATGAATCAGACGATCGAGTAAATCGGTGACATAGACAAATAGATGGTCACTTCTCTCCATGTACCAGGTTTTCCATGTAACTTGCCTGATGGGAATTCACTCGGGCTACTTTGGTACGATTCCTGTTTGACTGACAGATCTCTGTCACACTCTTTATCTTCAGGGTGTGTTAGAGTATCACTACCAAAATACTGTTCCACCTCTAAAAATAAAACCACTTCCTCCACACTAACACTCAGCGTGCGATCATAGCTGGACGGTGCTAATTATGGAAATGAACTTTGCTCTATATAGCCAGCCAGAAGTGTATAGTTTGATCTCGTCTATACTGGTGCTCTTGTTTTGATGCAGAATTCAATGATTCTCCTGCACGGCTCTTTCTTTTCTTAGACACATAACAGGCTTTTTTGTTAAGGCTCCCCTAAGCACAAGACTAGTCATGAGCAGTAATCCCTCACTGAGTCAACATGAAATTGGTCTTGAACACAAAAGCCTTTGTGTAAAGGAGGTTTAATCTGCAGTGGCATAACAGCAGTGAGAACTACGCTTCATCAGCAGACTCTGATGATGTTAAAGAGTGAAACAGCAAGGGATTAAAGGAAAAACTTGATGTCGTTTGATCTCATTTGAGAGGTTAGTACGTGAACAGAGACGTCTGTAATTGAACACATGCAACAGAATACAGATAGGTTAATGGAAAAGGGTGTCATTCTTTTACACAGATCCATATCAGTCCTCCAGGCGTTTTTCAAAGACCAAAAGACAGTGTTTCTTTGTGAATTGATGTATATGGTGGGCGGGTGTGTATGAGAGAGAAAGAAAGAACGAGAGATGTGAGAATAGAAGAGACGGAAAGCTGGCCTAAGAGAAAGAGAAACCAAGAAGATGTGACTATTCCTCTGCTATACTTCATCCACAGTGAAAAAAACACGCAGTAAAAGCAACAAAGCACATTTAAAACAAAAAAAGTCTTAGAAAAATGCTGTTTTCGCAGAGAACTGTTTGGTTAGTATCATATCAACATATTAGAGATAGGTCAGTTATACACACACACACACACACACACACACACACACACACAAGTGTGAGAAATCTGCTTAAAGTTTTGTTTGACATATCTTAAATATAAAAAAACAACAGTGCCGTTATGCTCCTAGGAAAAGATAGATCATTAGAAAGTCCATGCATTATGTCTTGATGTTTTCTTTAAGTAGAGCTTGCCTTTTTGTAGGCTGTCTGTCATGTGTAAAAATCCTTAAAGTCCAACGTAAATGTTCCAGAAAAATGCTCAAATCTCGTGAAGAAGGGAAAGACTGGGACTGTAATGCATATCCAAGCACAGATGAGACAGCTTTATATTAATCCCCTCCTTTGCTTCAGGCTCGAGGACTGACAAGCTATTCGCTAAGGAGCTGAAGGTCCCACCCTGAGAAACACCCATATGCTTTCTTGACCATTTGAGAAAGACACTGGGATGAAGGAAAGGTTGGGATGCTTGTGTGCTGCTACAATATTTTCCAGCCCTCACAAATACCTGTGGAAATTCTTTGCATAAGAGACAAGCTTTCACATGGATGCCACTGTTTTTAAAGGCACACACTGTTACAAATCTGTACAACGTTCTTGTTGCCTTAACAATCTCTGCAAAGTCCAACTCTCTGAGGTTAGAGAAAACCCTGCGAGCTATTATTCCACTTTGACCTATATTCTCCAAGTAGGAAAACCGGGACTACTTCAGAAAGACCCGAGTCATGTGACATGCCTGCAAAATGAGTCCTGAATAGGTGGAGCTATTGGGCTAAAGCATGCACTTCTGTTCACAGCGTTGCCTTGCATTAAAGGTTATTCTGTATAAAGGTGAATGGTGGGGACATGATAAAATGGGGGATAAGATAAAACAGGTGCAGAGAAATGAATTGGAAAAATACCTTATTGGACAGATTCAGAGAATCTAAAATGATGCAGGTTTATGTGTAAGATGTTTTTATGAGGATACGGCAAAGAGAAAACTATATATTTTTTCTATTAATATTATATTTTTTTTCCTGTGAGACAATTTTCAGAGAGAACTTAAATTAATGACACAATAGTTAATAATTAATTTGACAAGTAATTACTGTTAAATTACTAGTCATTTATACTAATCATTTTGTACACATTTACATAAATGTACACATTTATTTTTAATTATATAGAGAATACTTGTAATATTAATTTGCTTCCTTTTTATGGCCTATTGCTTAATTAATCATAATTTACAATTTACATTTAAACAGTAAAACAATAATGAGGTAAATTAAGGCCATTCAGCCCTACCTTAGACAGGTTCAAAGCTGAAAGTTACACCCACATGATATAGCACTATTGCAACAGTCAAAACATGGTCACCAACACTGCACCCACAACACTGTAAAAACTGGCTCAGGGCCAGTTTTAGAGAGGTTAGTGGGTGCATGTCTATTTGTGGCTAACATCAATTGACTGTGCAATTTTGCAAAAGAGCAACATGAAACCTGCAGCCATATTCATAAATACAGACATTTCCAATTCTATTAATATTATCTCAATCCGCTGAATAAACTGCCTGGTTAGCTGCTGGTTAGGTGTTGCCCTCAGAAGTGTCAGTCACTACTCGAGTGGTTAAAAATGTGGCACACTGGCACACATCAGAAAGGGTGCTGGAAGCCATGCAGACCAGCTGACCTATTTTTTAAGATCCAAACCAACAAAGGTTGTTGAACTGCACAACTGATAGAAGATTAAAAACGACAAAACACAATTATAGCAACTGCAGACAAAAAAAATAGTGATATGCAATACAATATTTAGATTTTATATGTTATTTGTCTGTTTACAATAATGTATAATACTTTAACATCTTGTTTAAACTTCAAAATCCTTTAATAGTTTGAAGAAAAATAGGGCTAAATTCACGTGAGAAGCTCTTGCTAATATTTTATGCATATATATATATATATGACCTCAACTTCATATTTTAGTTCACCTAAAAATATATATACAACAAAATGAATATAAAATATATCTATACAATATATTGTACAGATATATTTTATATAATTTTTTTTATTATATATATATATATATATATATATATATATATATATATATATATATATATTTAGGTGAACTTGGATCAGGTTGAAAGGAGTATCAAGTACCAAGACTGACCTGGATCCTACAGGCCCTAATAACACGTTCAGTTTAAAACACATATTGGAGTTGTTTACTTGCACATGTGAAAATGTTTAAGCTAGACGATTAGTATGCTAAGGTCAAACATATCGATTGTACAGTGAAGTGGAAAACAGCTGTTTTCCAGGGGAAATGAAATGAGTGACAGAGAGCAGATCGATGGCCAGATCCAGCCCTGATCACGCTCTGACAGCATGAGCAGCTCCGTGAACCTCCTCCTGCTGCATGGCTGACCATAAATCACTCACACAGGGAACTAGAGGAGCTTTCCCGGGAAGAGATCATGTCACGGTAAAACCATCATCATAGTCCTTGTCTAAGCAACCTGAAGCAAAGCTGAATACTTGCTGCATTTAACTGCTTGGTAAGGTATACGACAAAGTCTTTACAAAAACATTTCATTCTGACGCGGTCATAAATAAATACAGTATCTTAAGAAATATATGCTAAAATGAATAGCAGGAATGAGCCCGATGATGATAATGACAGTGACGAACCTGATCCCATACATCAGTAGTTGTTGTCGTCATTACTGGGGTTATTGTCAGAGAGCAGCTTATTTGTATGTTAAACAGTCCTAGAGAAGCCCTTATAGAGGTGAACAGTGTTTGTAGTTGTAGTAAAAGCATGAAGGTGGCAGTGTTTATGTACGTTACTGGCCCACATGACATACGCATATAAATTTGATAAACATGCTCCGATATCATTTTTATGTTGTTACATGCTTTATTATATTCATGCTAAGAGTAAAAGATTTGCAGCTAAATAAATCCAAATAAAAAACACAGACTTGGATGCATACTACAGATCACCGCTGAAATAATGGTGTGGCGCCATCTGCTGGTCACATGTCATATTGTACAGCGCTGATTCATTGGTTCCCATTCCCAAGGAACCAAGTTCAATAACACAAATGTTATATTAATATTTTTATGACTATGCCATTTGCCAAAACGAATAAACGCTTTTATCTCAAATAAAAATTCACATATGATAGCAATCCTGCCCTATCATTACTATTTTCTCACGTAATGCCATTGCCTCGTCACTCAAAAAAACCCTTTTAAATCAAAGTCGTTTTTTTTCTTCTTTTTTTGGCAATGTCAAATTGTCATGAAAGTACCACACAATATTTAAAGTATAAAAACCAGCATAAAGCATGAATTCTTTTATGTTGATTTATAGCAAGTTGCATATGCTTTTTTTGTCACATTAATCTAGCTTCATGCTGAAAATTAAAATTTAAAAAGGAAATATTCCACTACATTGCTTTCATATTTGAATTAGGGGTTTAAAAAGAGGAAACATTCATCCACTGATTTAATATTTAAAAACACTTTTTTTTACACTTTACCTGAGAACAACGTTTATTACAAAGAAATTAACAATACCAGAATCTCATAAAATTCTGTCAAAAATTGCTTTAAACATAAATAAATCCAAAGAAAAGTGCTTTATAAGTGCATCTTCCTGTTTATCTGAAAACTGATATAGTAGACTAATCCAAGATATTTGCATGATGCATCAGTCTTTAAGATTTGTCCAAGGTCAGTCTTTTTTTTTTGCTATATAAGAGTTTAAGACCACAGGATGTTTGCAAGTGCCTTCAGTCACCTTGATAGTTTTCTAGTTCATGCCTCAGAATAGAAAAAGTTGGACGGTCCTCTGGCTCTGCTTTCCAGCAAGATCGCATGATGTTATAAATGACCTGTGGACAGTGAGGTGGCGAAGGCATTCTGTAGTTATCTCGCGCGACGAGATGAAACACGTCGCAGTTACGGACACCTATGAAAGAAGGTACAAGGTCTAAATAGACAGATTCAATAAGATAAAGGTGTGAACCATGCTTATTTTTAATCACTTGTACAGTATAAAATATTTAGTAATTAAATACTATTAATTATAAATAGTATACATGATCAAAATTTGATCCTGAATTTTGAAACTGACCTGGATAAGGTACTGAGCCATATGTAACTATTTCATAAAGCAGAATCCCAAATGACCAGACATCAGATTTGCCTGAGTAACGACCATGACCGATAGCCTCCGGTGCGGTCCACTTATATGGGATTTTCTTGTCATCAGATATATAAACAGGTTCCTAGATATGAAAGAAAATTGTATTATTTCATCGCTGGACATTGCACTACCTAAGGCTATAAAGATGGCTGAGAATCATAACTAGAAGTTCAGACTGCTTCCTCTCTTGTAATGAAGAGCACCTTTAAATAAAGTCAATTTGATTATTGTTCTGCATCATAATATATAGCAAACATGATTTCATATCACGGGATCAGATGAATCAAACACTGTTAGCTGCCAATATTTTCATAAACCAGGTTAAAAATTGGTGCATATTGCATGTAGAACTTACCTGGTCTCACGGCATGAATGTACCTGGGTGCACTTAATAGCAAGGCATGGAATACGTCCCAATAAGTACATATCACTGCAGTTTCCAAAAGAAATGAACACTAGAGGCAAAACTCTCACACCTTTTGTTCCTTTTCACAAACATTTACAGAGTTTCAATAAGTAAAGCATAATTTTCACACAATTACTTGAAGGATATCATATTATGGCTTCAAGACAATATTATTATGCTGGGAGATTTGAAAACTGATGCTTCTGAACGTTCATCACACATATCCAGCTTCATATCTATAGGTTTTCACAGACGGTAGGTTTGTTCGGTAGCTCACGGAGGAGCTCCGGTTTGAAAAAACAGTTCAAAACTTAGTTGAAATAACTTTGCATTTGTTAACACTGTCGGGTAGGTTTAGGGTTGGACTTGGTGTAGGGCGTATTTCCAACATGACTACATGACAGCATTAACTTTTAGCGACAGTCCGCAAATATTTTCCTTCTGAAGTGCTGATATACCCATGTCAACATCATAAAACTTGTTTTAGCACCACTCAGTGCGCATTTCTCTTTAAAACACAGAGGTACATATTTTTAGGTATGTATATGTTGCACAATAAAAGAAACAGCGTATCATTTTAGCTCACCTTAACGACTCGAGCGAGGCCAAAATCAGCAATTTTGCAGATGTATCCCTCTCCAACTAGAACATTTCTTGCTGCGAGGTCTCTATGAATACTGTTATTGGCCTCTAAATACTCCATTCCATCTGCCACTTGAGCTGCCATGTCGATCAGACACTCCATATCCAGTGCCCTACCCTCCGGATCTGATGGAGGGTGATATATAGAAGACAGATCCAATTAAGAAGAGACAGAGGAAGAGAGACAGCATAATTACACCCACAAGAAAATGGTATGAATATTGAGATGTGAAGAGACTTCAATCACACATATCTAAGGGACAGTGACTGACTTTTGAGGAAATTAAGCAGGTCTCCCTTCTCTATTAGTTCGGTGACGATGTAAAATGGGACAGAGGAAGTGCAGACGGCAAAGAGAGAAATCAAGTGCCTGTGACGAAAACGTTTCATGATCTGCACCTCCAGCTGAAAGTCCTTCTGCACAAGAGCATCTGCGTTTTAAAGGGATAGACAAATATATGTATTGTTAATTTAATATTTGTAAAAATACGATAACACTTCAGAATAGGGAACACTTATTGACCATTAACTCCAGCTTTTCCCTCAATGAATGTGCTGCTTATTAATAGTTAGTAAGGTAGTTGTTAAGTTTAGGTCTTGGGTATGATTAGGAACGTAGCATAAGGTCATGTAAAGTAAGGTGTTAATATGTGCTTAATTACTATTAATAAGACGCATGCTAACTAGTCAAGAGAACCTAAAATAAAGTGTTATCAAAAATGTAGTTAGTTTTATTAGAGAAAGCTCTTACACAGCTAATTTAATTTACTGTTTTAAACATAAGCCTCATTATATTTTGTCAGATTTATGCTTAAAAGCAATTTACAAATGGGGTAAGAAGGAAGTCATTATACAATACGCAATTAAAAATAGTTTATAAACTAACATTTATAAACAGTAAAAAGTAGATTTTTTGATATTTAAGTTTTAAGTTTCATTGCATTGTATCTGTAGCACTGCATTTACTCCACTTGGTCGAATCAGGGTTTAAATTGCAATTAAAATGCCGTTTTTCTGCTTGAGGTATTGGGTTGTAGATTTACCAGTGTAACGTTTAGGATCACTGCCATTATGCATGACCTACATTGTGTTCAGCCCCGTCACACAAATACTGTGTAATGCGTGCAATGTACAATCTAAAAATATTCATGTCCCAAGGCAGGTGGTTGCCTTCATTAAGAATAGTTATTTAGCTTGAATTCTGCATATGATTTTAGTCACATTACTCATTGACGTCCAAAAATTGCCAAACCATGTCATGCTTGTCCGGTTCCTCCCCTGAAGGAAATTCCTGACCCCTGTAACTGGCTAAAGTAAGACCCCCAGCAGATCCTGAGGTTCTGTCTGGAGTATTGTGTACCTTTTGAAGCGGTTTTACTCGAATAACCACTCTTGAGAAAAGGTAGTTTAAACGCCGGTGTTAAATGTCTTTTGTGTCTATTCTATTTGTGACACAGATTTACGAAAGTCAGAGTTTATTAACTCTTTCCGGCTGTGTTGTAAATGGGACCGTGCATCCACAGTCTTGTGCTCAAATGGGGTTATACCCAGAATTTTTCCAGGTGCAAGTGCGCACACAACCGAAACCGAAACGGTACTCCAGACAGAACAGCGATCCAACAACTCTGAAAATCACGCAGTGTGTTCCCCGCATCACATATACACTGCTAGATCCTAAACGATGTGGCTCTGGCTGTGAGCTCACCATTGTTCTTGAGAATTTTGACAGCCACTTTAGTGTGATTTTTCCACCTGCCGCTGTAAACATCAGCAAAGTGACCACCGCCGAGCAGCTTCTCAAGGGTAAATTGTTCTTTAGGCAGTTCCCATTCATCGACTGAGGGGGGTGGAAGAACCCGTGGCATTTTCTATAGAAACATGAGTCAGTGGTGTTAGGAAGGAAGTTTACAAACACGTTTCGGTTTCCCATCCTCATATATTCACTGGGTTAGAGGCTTTTCATACGTTTGCTGGAAGATAGAGAATTTTTTTTTTTCTTGATGTTAAGTTGACGTTCTCATAAGAGCGAAGTAACTTTTTCAAGCACTTCCTCATTTGAAAAAACGAGAACAGGAGAGAGACATGAAAGAGTACAGGAGAATAAGAGAGGAGAAGAGGGTCTTACCCGAATGCAGGGTTTCCTGAGTAAATCCGAAGTGGAGAGCGAGTGAGTTTGGTAATATTCAATCATCTCTAATACACTGCCAAACAGAGAAGATGGATCCACATAGAACTGACCGCTATTATGGTAGATCTTGAAGTGCTTTGCTTTGGTTTGTGATTTCACTGAAAGACACGATTCAGAAGTTCAGTCTGAAATTGAAGGTTTTAGGGATTTCTCTGTGTGCTGCAACAGATTTCCTAATGGCTGTCAGAAACCAACGCGCGCACACACACACACACACACACACACACCTGAGAGTACGCTCATGCTGTCAGTCTCACTGATTCGCACAAGAAAGGATCCGTTATCATTTTCTGCTGACATGAGGTGACTCAATGCCTCAACACGGCTCATCTTTCCAAAAAACCACCTAAAAGAACAGAAAAAACACCAAGGTCATCTGACTTCCTTTAGGGTAACCGCACAGATATTAATGGATCATTAAATTGTGATCCTCTGCTATTTTAATTCACTTTCATTTAATGTATTATTAAAAGAATAATGTATTATTAAAAGAATTGAAATAAGGAAAAGTTCATTTGCAAAAACAGGTAACTCATGTTTCTCAAAAATAATGTATTTTAATAGTCTCAGACAAAATGCAGTTAGGTTATTTTAGACATGGTTATAAATAACTTTATAACAGCTAACTAACACGATAAAAAAAAACCCCTGAGTCATCTGTTTCTGAAAATAAACTCTTCAGATCAAAAGCTGCACAAATGTATAATAAAAGGGAAACACTTTTTAAGCTTTATAGTAGTGTTGCTTGATCTGTGAACTGATTATTACTTTGAATTAGATAACAACACCAAAGTGCTTCACAGAATGATTTGTTGATCATTCAGATCAATCTGTTTCTTCCGCTCGACTCACACCAAGGATGATAAGTGTAACAGTTATAATGATAACTAGACATCATTATAAATCTGTGAGACTAGGGAAGTCCTCACTACATCTATAATTATAACAGCAAAGAGGAAAGATTATCGCCAGAAATGTACTTGGCCAAGGTAATATATTACCATATATATTTAGTAAAATATTACTGATAAACTCTTAGGTGTCAGTGGGATTGATGACAATTGACCTGAAAGTAATTTTTTCTGATAATTTAGCAGCAATCAAGTCATGGGTGATTTTTAACAGTAATGCCAGAATAGTCCAGACTCACTCTTTTTTGGCCAAATTGTTCAGACAGGCAAAACCTGAGGATATTTAACTGCCATGCATTATAAGAATTTATAGGAACAAAACTTGCAAATGTCCTCTATTGTTTGTTGATAAAGAAGCAGCTCTTAAATGGCAGGTGTCAAATGTTAAATGTGAAGAGTATTTATGTCCAAAGAAGCGTTAAAAACAATATCAAAATATGAGCTGTGGTCTAAAGTCTAAAAACACTCTAACCACAGAACAGACATTTCACATAGGTTAAGAACAAAACGAGGGTGAATAATTGATAATACAGTGTTCATTTTTAGCTAAATTCTTCTTGTAATATGGCAGATGAGAAAACTACAGCATGCACTTTTAACACACTGAATATTACTGTCTGTTACGAATGCTAATATAAGGCTAGTTACTGTGTGTATGCTAGAACTACATAGCTACAGTCAGGGGGTGAATTAAAGGAGGGTTTGTGGGGGTCTGATCCCCCTAAAGACAGCTCGACCCCCTTGATGGATGTCAAGACTAAACGTAGGGGGAGATATAAAGTAGGCTAGCCTAGGTATAATAGGGAGATTTACTTGTAAATACCAAGATGCATCTCTATAACCCTGACTTAGCAGCCCCTGAACCGGGTCATAGACATGCCCGAGAGGTTAAATAAACTACAGCGCTCATTCAAAGACGTGGACGGAGCATGAACACCTCAAATGCATGGGTAGATTCAGTGCAGTGACAAAACTTAAGATACCCTCTTCAACTTAATGCTGGTGAACAGAATTTAAAAAGCAAACTACTTGCCAATATTAACATAATGTTATCCGCAACGCTGAAATATAACTGAAATTAGTTGCTATAACAAACACTGCTTGTTTTGATCACTGGCTGGTAGACAAAAACAGGTTACATACAAGTTTTTTACTTAAACATTAATATAAGGTGAAGGTGTGAATAATTACATTATACACAAAATGTCAGTAATTCAGCCAGCTGAAATAAAGCCCCTATTGTTCGTCTCACAGCGGTGTTTCATGAATGGATCCGTGTTCTTCAACTAACAGTGAATCAATGATTCAGTGAGCCATTCACAAAGGCAGTCACTTGCTTACTTTCTAAAAGAATCAATTGAATTAGTATGAACCAATTGATGAAAGACTGAATCACTAATGTGCTGCACCTTATTTTCAAGCAGAGAAAACATCACTCTACTTTTGCAAATGCATGTCGAAGACTGACATGGAAGAAATTTAAAGTCTTTTAGTTTGTTATTTTAGTTTGCTCTGTGCACAAAAAAAGTTTTCTCCTGGCGTTATAAAATTACATTTAAAACACTGATGTCACATGGACTTAATAGTTGCATTGCACTCTATGCAGTGTCAGATAGCTCTTGGATTTCACGAAAACATTTTCAGTTGTGTTCAGAAGACGAACAAATGTTTTATGGGATTGGACCCGCACAAGGGTGAGTAATTAAATGCAATACAGTTGAATAAAACTATCCCTTTAAATCGCCTGTAGCTCAAAGACAACCCAGCCAGCAAAAAAAGTATAAATAGCACGCCAAATAAAAAGGAAAAATAAATAAATGTTTGCTCATACTACGAGTTTTCCTTTTTAGTTGGCGTATGCATTTTCACGAGAAAAACAAGATTCGGTATTCAATTCAAATGCATGTTTTATTATAAATAAACGCAATAGTGTCGTATGGCTAGCCTACGGCAGTGAGTCTCACGCGTAAATAAACTATGACGCGCTAAATGCTGTTTAAAACTGTTTAAGATGACTAATTTCCTGAACACCGGATATTTTAGAACAGCCCCGCTACCTGCTCCATCAGAGTGTTTGGCAAACTAACGTTAGCAGACCGCTTTTCAGGAAAAGTTTGGGCACTCACGGCTGAGACTCCACGGACTCCGCGCGCCAAATAATTGAACGGCACAAAACCGGCGGCCACGCGCCCGTGCGAGTCGGTTTTCGTCGCACTCCACCAGTCACCGGAACTGCTGGCGACCTCTAACACGTCGCCAGCTTTGAAGGACAACTCCTGGCCGTCGCGAGCCTCAAAGTCCCACAGAGCCGTGTAAAGCGCGGCGTCGCCCGTCTTCCGCGGCGGCAGAGGCGCGCTCGCCGGTTGCCCGTAACGCTCACCGAGCCCATCGTCGTTACAGTCGCTGTCAGTCTTCACGCTGTTTTCTCCGTCGATCTGCGAGGGTCCGTATATCCTGTCCCATAATGTCTTGAGACACGGGAACGTTTTCCTCAAACATTCCCCCATGAGATAAAACCGTCCCCGAGAGACACCTGCTAGCGGATTCCCATCTGAAGCGATTGGTTTAGGGAACTCACATTAAAACTGAAACCTTCCGCTTTCTGAACCACGCCTGCGGACGACAACGACACAAGTTCAGTAGGCTAAACAGGCATACTTTATTATTGGAGGTTAATTGCTTTACAGACTAGCAGCATGCTTCCGGTCAAGCTTAAAGCCAGGTTACATGATGATGAATCGGCAAACAAACGATAAAGAAACCGCAGAAACACATATACTGAAAAAATATTTTATTCACAAGAGTTGTCTTAGGAATTCATCTTGTATAATTCATTGGAAGACAATTGACTTCTGACATGGATGTGATTTCTACGAAACCGATCATGAGGACACCTACCCAGGTAGTTTTGTCGTATGGCTCCTGTGTTAACCACAGTGTTGATTTCAAGATCGTGTACCTGGTACGGTTATTTGTGCAGCCTGCCTTCACATAGGCACAAGACACTCGACAGTTTGAACTTAAAATGGCCATAGTTTTCACCTTCTCAACACCTGTCCTCGGCAGGTGAATCTTTTGTAAACATAAACTCTGACCTGAAAACATCAGATCAAATAATCTCCTGTACCTATTAACTACAGAAACTGAACGGGCCGGATCAACTCTAGCACGCAAAATACACTAAGTGCAGTCTAAAAGACTATTATTGTTATCATGACGGTAAATAACAGTGCTCGGCGTCTTGATCCAATCATGATCGAGATTCGCTATAACTAGCTACAATTAATCTGGCCCTGTCAGATTAAGGAGACGCGTGTTTCTCTTCTCAACCGTCGATGAATCTCTGATCCTGTCTTTAAAATCCTTAAACAAGCATTAATTATTGCACATAACTTCGTTAATATAAGCAATCACAAAGAGAGTCTGTGCACTTTTGTCCATGCAAATCTTTTCTTCGTCCTCCCACAAAATCTTCTGTTTCGGTCTAGTCTTCTACACCTCGATGGTCTTGAAGTAGATCCTGGAGTAGATATTTTCCATCTGACTGTGAAGGGCATGAAACGAGGGTCGTTTGGAGGCCTCCCCGTGCCAGCATTCCAGCATAATGCGGTAGATGTTTGGGGGGCAGCGATTCGGACACGGTAACCTGTAACCCGAGGACAGGATCTCCAACACCTCCTTATTATTCTTCCCTGTGAGACACAGAGCGAGTGTGAGATATATACACCACCGCTCAAAGCTGTGGGGTGATTTTATTCAGGAAGGGTGCTTTAAATTGATCAAAAGTAAAAGGCAAAGACTTTAATGCAACTACGTTTTTCTACTCCAAATAAATGCAGTTTTCAACACTCGTATTAATCAGCATATTTATAATATTATATATCTGAAGGAACATGGGGCACTGAAGACTGCATTAATGAAGCTGAAAATTCAGCCTTGCATCGCAGGAATAAATAATATTTTAAAATACATTGAAATAGAAAACCCTAATACATTACTAATTTCCTGCTCATTAATAGTTATCAAGGTAGTTGTTTTGTTTAGTATTGGGTAGGATTAGGAATGTAAAATAAGGCATTAAATATGTGCTTAATTACTACCAATATATGGCTAGTATATTCTAGTAATATGCATGCTACTATATCAACTCCAAACCCCAAATGTATGTAATGTATTATATGTAATGTATATAAAAAAGAGACGCATACCATCATATGGCATCTTTCCTCGTGACATCATCTCATACAGCAGCACTCCAAAGGACCAGACGTCAGATTTGACGGAGAAACGCTGATAGAGAGCAGCTTCTGGAGCCGTCCACCGCACAGGAATCTTAGTGCTTCTACTAGCAGTATACACACTATCCTACACACACACACACACACACAATATTACACATTGAGCTTTAATTTATTTTTTTGCAGATTTCCAGGGGCATCTTTGACATCCAGCCATTGTTACCTTAATGATGCGAGCCAAACCAAAATCAGCCACTTTACACACCAGGTCTTCTCCGACCAGGATGTTTCGAGCGGCAAGGTCCCTGTGGACAATGTGTCGATCTTCCAGGTACGCCATTCCTTCTGCTATCTGACCAGCCATGTAGATCAGGTGAGCAGAGGTCAACACCTGACCCTCCGGCGCTACAGAAGTCAAACAATAGTGTCCAAATGACTAAAAGTGTGGGCTTCAAGGCATATTTTAAATCTGAAAATAAACTAATCTGTGTATTGGAATCTGGTACAGAACTTGGGAAAAAAGCTTAGTGATCAATTATTTCAGATTCTGCATTATAAACAAAATAAGTATTACTAATAAATGTGTGATTACTGATTATGTGATTCTTTGTATTTTTCATATGCTGTTCCGCTGAAGCTCAAAGTCTTTGGATTATCTCAAGTCAAAGTGGAGAACTCAATGATCTGGACTGTGGACTTCAGCTTTGATCGTCAAAGCGTGGTAACCATTTTCAATTCAACTTTTCAGTCAAATCATTCTTCCCAAAATGTAATTTCAGTTCAAGAAGTCACGTATCAATTTGCTTATACAAAAAATAAAAAAACACTTTTAAGTTTGGAAACAACCAACAACACAAATTTATGTTAAAAAAATTACTTCACAGACTGAGTGAAATGTACTTTGCGTACATTTGAACCGTAACCATAAAAATTGTAGCCACATAAAGCCATAAATGCTTGTTATATGAATATGTAATATGTAATATAAAAAATATGTATAAAATACCCAGACCACATCTGGTGGAATATTAAATAATACTGTGCTATTCAAAGATGCAGGCATAGTGTACGAGCAATAAGAGTGCAGTGACACTCACAAGCAAGATATGATTTGAGACTTCCTTTAGTCATGAGCTCAGTGACAATGTAGACCGGCTCCCCTCGAGTGCACAGAGCCAGCAGCTCGATCAGTTTGGGATGGTGCAGGTTCTTCAGTGCATGGACCTCCTTCACAAACTCATCCAATTTTGTGTCCTCTACAGGGCAGAGTAAGATAACAACAAATTGTTAAAATCACCTTTACCCATTGTTTTTTCATGAAAAAAACATTTGTGCATGTGACTAGTGGTCGTGGCTATGACGCAGATCAAATAGATTTTGAAACAAAACCCAAAAATTGATCTGAAAATGATTTGTGGGTAAGTACAAAATAATACATTTCAAAGAGCAAACAATATTAAAATCTTTATGAGTGACGGCTGTTTTATTCCTATCGTGCACAGTTACAGTATTAGTGAGATTTTTTTGTGTGGTAAATTCAATTAAGCCTTTATTTTAACATTTTCAAATATATAATATATGTATTACCTTTATATATTAGAATATTAATGTATTTATATTATCAGAATTACGTGAACATGAATTCAGTTTTGTTCTTTAGTTATGTTGCAGTTTTGTGCAGGCTCTGTGCACTAATTTCTAATGAAATAACAATCTATTTATTAGGCAATATTTATGCACTCATGTGGCTATAATGCTTTTAAAAAATTTACTTTTTTGATAAAAAAAAATATGACCTATATTTCCACTAAGCAATTTGTTATTTAAAATGCTTCTGTAGTGGTCTCTATATTTTATGGTTCTGTTAAAGTCTTATAAAGTCTTTAAGATTTATATATGTCCTCAGTTTGACTTTCGGTCTATTGTAATGTCACTCTATAAAAGCCAGTTCCTGTTAATAAACTGCAGGAAGTGACATCATTTTTGGTGATAAATACAACAGCACAAATATCATTACTGGAGACTTGAATGCAGTGACGTTTTCTGGTACCAATCTTGTATGGTGCTTCACCTTGTTTGAGCATCTTGATGGCCACTTTTTGTTTCTTTGTGATCCAGACAGCTTCCCAGACTTCCCCAAAATGGCCCTCCCCCAGCTTCTTGAGTAGCTGAAACTCCTCCCTCGGCCGCTCCCACGGCTCCATGTCAAACAACTCTCTCTGCACGTGGACACACATGCAACAAAGCTGACAAAAGAGCTCTCGCAAGAATCTCTCCCCTATATGACATGCTGATCTACTGATCACAAAGCCAGGCTAGAGAGGGCTCATATTTTGTTTATAAACAGCATAAACATGAGACAGGAGACGAGAAAAGAGAGAAGGAATGGAATTTCTAGGAAAGTTTACGGGGGAAAACAAATCATCAGAAGACAGGTTTGATTTCGGCATGCTTAGAAGTGAACAAATAAGAAAAATTAAATAGTAAAATATTACTTGTTTAAATAAAATCCACTACATTATCTGGGACCAGTAATCGACAAGCAAAGATTTCTTCGAGGGTTGTCAGCCGTGAACAAATACTAGCTATAAATTTAGATTTATCAATAAATATAAATATTACAAAGTAGTGAGCCTTCACAAACCCAAAAACAGAATTCCAACGACGCACAAAAATAAACAATACATTTAAAAACAGATTTGTAAATTCAGATTAAATGATTCTATTTAACCAGCATTTGGATTACGGTGGAAAATTATGCTGATGAAATTATGTTGTTAAATTCAGCATGAAATGATTCAAAGAGGTTTCCACAAAAATAACAATAATCTGAAAAATGGTAAAGCTGCCCAAGCGAAATCATGAAATGCATGAAGTAAAAGGTTGCTGTGCTGTGCTTATGGAAAGTGAGTGAGTGAATGGGCTTGTGTTAGTGACATTAAGTCGAGCTGTGTGTGCACACACTCTGTTATTCAGCCTGAAAAGGAGGAGAGAAGAGGCCAAACCAGACAGAGCACAGGAAAAAACAAAGCAACTCTTGTGATGTGTTTCTGTGCAGAGCTGCTGATTAATATGGAACCAAAAAGTAAGCGCTGGAGGCCGAGCGGTGCCCTCGCTCAGGACCACTTCTCCAGAAACAGAGCGCTTCTCTATAACTCTAATTGAATCTCCAATACAGAACTGATACCCATAAAAAGGTGCCTATTTATGAGCCTTAGTTTCATGAAGATGGCTCTCAGGTGTGTATTAAATATTAGAAGTGTCATACTTGCTGTTCACATGGCTGGTCTAAGGGGCATCCCAGACTTCTGGAGTTTTGCTGGTAGTATCTGATGAGTTCATCCAGTGTGCCAAAAGAGATCTTGTCAGATACAAAGTAAGCACCAATCGGTGAGCGATGAATACGGAAATGGAAGACGCTATTTTCACTTCTGGCTGTGAAGGAGAGAGTAAAAGTTTCAGAAGTTAATGTTTTTGGAAATGTATTTTTAGCACATTTTAAACAAGATTTTTTTGAGATTGACAAATTCTGTCCCATCGGCGCCAATGTATGTATATATTTGTCTCTATGCCACAAAACCAGTCTTAAGTCGCTGAGATATACGTGTAGCAATATCCAAAATACATTGTGTGGGTCAAAATTATTAATAATTGTATATTAAAGGTCCATGTTCCATGAAGATATTTTGTACATTTCTTACCATAAATATATGATTAGTAAAATGCATTGCTGAGAACTTAATTTGAACAACTATAAAGTTGATTTTCAATATATTTAATTTTTTTCCAAATATTTTTATTCCTAACAAACCATAAGTGAATGGAATCTTTTTTATCCAGCTTTCACATTATGTATAAACTTATAAAACAATTAAAACTGGTTTTGTGGTCCAGGGTCAAATATAAAGATAATAAAATAATAATAAGGATAATAAGATATTTCTCTGACTGAATCAAACCATGTTGGCAGATACTTAAATAATTAATATGATTCCTTCTTTTTTTTGTTGTTGAAAGAAGTAGATTTACACTTTTTAGAAATGTGATTTGTTTTTTTTATTCCAATAATAATACTCATAATAGTGGAGTACTTGAGTAGAATGTTGTCAAATTGTAAATTAGCAAAAATGATTGAATGGCTTTGTGGTTTTTGAGTCCTTTAAATAGAATATGATGTGGTTAAAAGATACCCGCTGCTCTTCTGTGGAGACAGAAAAACGCTTAGTCAGTTGAACATGGAAGACCAATATGGTGTTACAAGCTGTGGGGTTGAAAGAGAGAGAGAGGAGAGAGATGCTGGCCTGAAAGGATGGAGGATAAGCCGAGAGTGGTTATCTTAGGCAGAAAATAATAAGATTGATGAAGTGGAGGCTACGTTGTCATGCAGATCAGAAAAAGCGGGAGATGAGAAAGAAAGAAGATGAAAAAGGAGATGATGTATGGGAGGAAGACAAGGGACTACGGGAGGGAAGTACTGGAGGTCTCCAGGCATTCAAATGAAGGAGTGTGTGTGTGTGTGTGTGTGTGTGTGTGTGTGTGTGTGTGTGAGAGAGACCGTGTCTGCGAGAGAAGAAACAAGGGAACGAACCTGAGATAGTATATTCATCGCTGTGGCTCTCACTGATCCTCACCAGGAAGGAGCCAGTTTTGTTCTGTGAGCTCAGGAGCAGCTTCTCGGCCTTTTGTCTGTTTATATTCCCATAATACCATCTGAAAAACAGATGCACATGACACAGCTGAGCGAACCAATACTTCAGAACCTGTCAAGACCACGTCCAGCTCATATTTCACGGGCAAAAGACAAAAAAATAAAAATTTTCTTTCTACACATATAAGCAATAATGACATTTTTTAATTACCGCAATGTGTAAGTATGTTTATTCATCATGTTCAGGGTTTGCCTTTAATTAATGCTGCTGATATATCAGCATATATAATATCAATAGATAGAGAAATAACTTCAATAGTTGTAATATCGTAAAATGTATCTTTATGATATTATTTTGAAATATGAATTTCCCGTGTTGATAGATAAAAAGCAAAAACAGCACACTTACTATTTACTGCACGTAAAATTTTGAATTAAAGCTCGAACTTTGAATCTAAAAGATTAATAATGCATGTTTAGTAGTCTTTTTTTTACATTAGAGTAACCGGATTGCACTATTAAGTAGTGAGGAATGAACAACATGTATTTCACTGAAATGATTTGCTGACCCATTATTATTGTTAGTCCTTTTGCCACTATGTCAGCTAACAATGTGAGTAATATAGTAATAATAGAAACTGCCGTATGGAAATCTACACGCCATTTCTTTTTCCATATATTCCATAATGACAAATATACTTAGATATTTCACATCAAATAAGATGGAAAAAGAACCTCCTCCGAGAAAACATATCCTATAAATAATTAATCGATATGTTATGAGTTGTGTAGAAATGCTAATTAGCCACATACAGCGAGAATATTAAACCAATACGTCTAATATGGGGCTGTTCACTTAAATCAGAGTTTAAACTAACACTCTTATTTCCTTTATTTAGTGAGAGAAAGAAACACCTTATATTTTGCCCACATCAACCACGTTCAGCTTCTCACAGTAAACACTGTGGCGTCATGCAAAGTGTTGCCATGTTAAATATGGGTGCGGCAGGTGCACATGCTTGTTTAGCACAATCCCATGGTGCTTCAGTTTCAATGAAACTCCGGCAGGTGACAGGTGCACCAGAGGACGAGCGCACACTGCTCTGACACAACAACCCCGTTACCTGTCAACAATATTTAGGAGGTCCTTATGACGAAAACAATCGGCTGACCCCGTTACAGCCGCCGAAGTAAACTATACAGCGCACAGCCCTTTGTTCTCACGGACAATGATAAACCCTGCTGTGAATTAAATCAGACAGGTATACGAGCATACGAGCATTCCTTACTCGAGCTGGAAAAACTAGACGCACAAAACAGCGATAGGTTTTGGCCTAGTGGCTTTATTGTTGAATTGTACAGTGGCTTTAAGGATCAATTCATTAAAAAATGTAACACATTTTAAATGTGTACAAAACATTGATTCAATTTTACAATATTTCAATATTCAAAATACAGCCGGGGTCTGTCATTCACGAACTTTAGGTCCACTAGTCGATTGATTTTAATAAGCGGGTTTTTGGAAATATAATAAATACTAAATATTGGAGTCATACTTAATGACAGTACCTACGGTTTATGGACGTAGCGGATTGATAGCTTTATCAAAACGTATTTAGCTGCATTTGTGTTAGACGGCAATCTTTTGTTTGAAGACTGATTAGGTTCGAGTGGTTCAGAGCCATCGTTGTCCGTAAAACATTTGATCCTGAACCACCAAACCTGTCACAAGTTGCACGGGTGCATTTGTAGCAATATCCAACAACACACGTGGGTCGAAATGATTGATTTTTATTTACAGTTAGGATATTAAATACGTTCCAATAATATATTTTGTCAATTTCTTACTATAATTTTATCAAAAGACCTTAATTCAACAATTTTAAAGAGGCTTTTCACAATATTTTGATTTCTTTCCCTTTTTTTTTTTTTGCACCTAGATTTTTAAATAGCCAAATACAGTCCTATCCTAATAATATGATTCAGCTTTTAGTTGATGTATGCAAAAAAATAGACCCTTATTATCATTTGTTTTGTGTTTCAAGGTCACATATAATGAATATTCAAATAAAAAAGACAGACATACGCTATCGCTAGAAACTAAACATATCCACTGACTGGCGGGACTTACCTGTAGTTAGCGAATTCATCCTGTACTAGGGCCACATAATTAGCAGGGACCAATCCGGACTCCAGGGACCCCGTCAGCTTCTTGGCAAGCACATAATCTCCCCTCTTTTCTATGACAGACAGCTTGTCCCCTTCTCTCACCGTCAGCTCTTCCTCGCTGCGGGCTTCGAAGTCGAAGAGCGCCGCGTACAGCTGCGCCGGTTTCCTCTTCGGAGCCGGGACCCGGATATCACCCGAAATCGTGCGGATCTCGGCCGGTCGAGCCATGCTCGGATAGTAAAACTCGGGCCATATGCAGTCCCACAGCGCCTTCAGACAAGGCATACAGCTGCGACAACACTTCTCCATCCCGGCCCTCGCTTTCTACGGACTCCAGGGTAGCCAGAATATTTGGCAGCCGTCCACCAAGCGAAACGGTTGAAATTGAAAATAAAAGAGGTGCGTGGGTCCCTCACCGACGGTGACGGACCTTCCGTAGCGATTCTATACCGGGATCCCTTTTGTTGAGCAAACGCGCTGGCCGCGATCATAGCGGAGGATCAGGTGAAACCGGTTCTGTTTCGGGATGGATCACAGAGGTATGCGGAAAAGACATGTTGGGTAGTTCAGTGAGACGTTAAGACGAGGAGAGGATGCTGCCGCAGAAGTACCTTGAAGAACTGGGCTCTACTCGTCCACGACGCCCCTCTTCTCTCATAATGACCGGTGCAGTGCGCCGCAGCATTCGGTGCCTCTATCCGCTCCGGAGCAAAACGCTTCTCAGTGTGTGAACTTGGCTGCGCGCGAGCCCCGTCTCCTGTAGCGCGAGCGTCTGTTCACTAGGCAAGCGCGCGCTCGGAGCTGGAAACCATTATTTGTTTATTTTTAGACTCGCCTCTCATCATAAATTTACTATAAGGTTTGCGTTTATTGCGATTCGTGTACGCGCGTTTGCGTGCATATATCATGTAGAAGAAAAATACTATTATGGCCTCTTAGTTTTTGACGCGCACACACACACACGTTTATTATTCCCGTTTACGTTTAGCCTTGTTTAAAACGCCTTTGTTAATTTGGTACTAAACCGGCGGTGCGCCGCAAATATCGGGGGCCTGTACGTGGGCGGTGACGTCACACCTCGTTTGTATTAGTTTAATATTATTTGGGACAGTTCATCTCTGTAACTCTTTCCCCGCCAGCGGTTTTTTAAAATGTTGACCGCCATTTTTGATCATTTTCACCAACGTCCGACGGCCTTCGGAATATTTTAAAGAAAAAAATAAAATAAAATAAAGAAAAAAGCCTCTGCTTTCAAACAAAACAAAGCAAAAAAATTATTTTATTCTTTTTTTTTTTTTTTTTGCGTGTAAGCAATTTAATCAATATCAATTTATCGATTTCGTGTTCTTTCACCTGTCAGTGATTATATGAATAATTGAAATTGCATTCAGTGAACAGAACAAACACATATTTAGGCTACATACATGCATATGATTTATATACAGATAAGCGCACACACACACACACACACACACATTCATACTAATATTACCCGGTTATCAATCTATCCACGACAGCTAGATATGTTTCTGTGTCTGTAAATAGATCTCCGTCTCTGGCTAGCCTACTTGATCCCGATCAGATACGAATGGTCAAGATTAGCGTAGATTTTTTTGTCACATAAAACGAAGGGAAGGAGATTCTAAAACAGAGCTTTAGTGTGACACGTCTTTATCTGCTGGAACCAATAAGAACCGTTTGGGCGGGTGATATATTGTTTCCCGCGTCCGTGATTTCTGCGTAAGTTTAGGTCGAATCTTATCTGGCAGTCATTAAAACGTCTTTGTAAAGTAAACACAGTGTGAAAATGCCACATTGATACGACTCCTGTACATTGGGATATTAGAGGGTATATGACCCTGGTTGTGAAAACCTAGCTAAAGTTATTTGTGTGTGTAATTTACTGTACACATTCTGTGAAAATATAAGGCCATGTCAAAGACTGAAATTATATACATCACGTGGGCTATATAACATTTTTGTGAAATAATATCTTTTACAATATGCAATATAAATGACTCAACTCTCCTATCAGGCCAGTAACATGACCTTACATAACATGCAATATAATTTACCCAACTTACTTAAACTAGGCCAGTGCTTAACCCGTATTTCTGAACCACACAAGCATTAAAGGCCTTCCAAGTGGGCCATAATAATTCAAATCAAGATTCCTTAATAAACTGACAACTATTGTAATATTGTGATGGACCCCGGGGGTTCGACGAGATGGAGAACTACCGATTAAGTTCTTTTATGAAGCCATGTTCATCACGACGACCAATGTAAGCAGTTTCAGGTTTTACTTTGCAAAACCCGACCCACACAAACACAGACAAATACCTTGATGCCGATTCAAACTTTTTTTTCACCGATTCACTTTTCCTTAGGTAGAAGAAAAGAACTACAGTTGCCTGGTTTGATATATAGCACACGGTTTTATTAGTATATTTAGCTTTGTGACATACAGCTTGGGAGAAAAAAAAGTCACAATGTCATGTCAGTGACATTTTTCGCAGTGACATCCCACTGGAGAAAGCTTCTTCTCAAATCATTGGTTTTCATTAATGAAAGTGATATGTTAGGAGCCGCCCATGCTGTTTGCATTAAACAACAAAAACTGATTTTTTTCATTTTCATTCAATCTTTCAGTTTCTTCACATATGTATGCATCAACACTTTTCTAAAGAATTAAAATATTTAGCGACACGTACTGAAAAAGTATTCACTGTTATATATATATATATATAACACAATAAATATAAAAAAAAAGATTTATTTTGTATATATTATGGTATTAAAGTGGGAAATGGGTTGCCAATAGGACTACTTTTTCAAATATAAAACAGCAATCATTTACCTGAGGTTTTCACTCTGCTGTTCTTGTACTCTAATACTTGATGTCTGCACCCGGCGAAGGGTGTGAGAATGGCTTTTAATCATTAAGGAACACACGGCCAGGTTGTCCCTAATGGTCAGAGGAAAAGATTCATTTACAACAAGCCTTCTTCATTTTGTGTATCTGTTGACAGCAGTTAAAGAAAGTGATTGGGGTCAGTGACGGGGGTCTCCCAGACAAAAACACTGTCTTGTCTTACTGTAAATGCATGAAAAATTGCTGCAAGTCCCATTTCCCTTCACTATAAATGAATCAGATCAAATTAAGCAGTGCCCGAACAGAAGAAGGGAAAGCGTTTGAATAAAAAACAAAAACAGAACAACAACAAAAAAGAAAGAGAATCTCAAAAATCTGTACATGTAAACATCACACTTCCACTGAGTCCAAAATGAGAAGGAAAGAGACAGTTTCACATTGGTATTAGGTACATATCAAAACCCGGAGCCGACGTCAGCGGCCCCTTAAACAGGAGAAATCAGGAGGAAACAGAGACGGGATGGTAAAGATCTAAAGCACCAACAAATTAGAAAAGAGAACAGACTAAAACAGGGAACCACATGAACTTGAATGCAGCTGTACACCACTGTGGTAGAAAAATAAAAGTCAAGTTGTTTTTTTCTTCTTTCGTTACTTTTTTCTCTTTTTTTTTTTTCAGAGCTATACATCTGATCAAACCAGAGCGTTTTTCTTAAGTTATGTAGTTTAGCAGCAACCGTAACCAGCGTCACACCTGAAAGCAAAGCCTGAACCCGTATAGGACCGTCAACGCGTTTGTGTGTGTGATCTCTTTATGACAGTTGGCCTGTTTGGTTAATATCACAGTAGATTGCGGTGCTGATTGAACAAAAAAAAGACACCTTGAAGGGGCTTTGAGGTACCATATGACAGGAGATATGGAAAGCTGAAGGGGTTTCTAATACAATGAAGGGATATATATATATATATATATGTATGTATGACAATCAGTTCGGTAAAGCCCCTCTAAAGGCACGGCGCATAACTAATCAGAAACAGTTTCCCAAACATCTCGGTCATACAGTACTGAGATAACAGTTCTTTGGGGTTTGTGGCGCAGGGGGAGTCGGGCATCAGGCTCTCGACGCGACTAACACTTTAAAGCCTGTGCGGCGTGGGATTGATTTTGCCCTCGGTGTGTGAGTTTCTGCAATCTGATGTGACCGTGGTTTGGCTGGCTGCTTGGCATGTTGACATCCTTGTTTGGAATGTTATAGGCATACAGGACAAACTTCACATGTGATGTCGGTACAAAACGGTTCTGAAAAGACCACTTGCGATACAAAAAGAATTACAAAATAATAGTAATCGAGATAATTATAATAAAAATAGGAATCAGATAAAAAGGTTTTCGACAGTGGGCCACAAGGCGTCCTCAGCGGCTAGCGTGAGAACTCGGATCCGAGAGTGAGAGATGCTCTGATTATGGCTAAAATACCCCTCACTCTTCCGGGACACACCGCGCTGTACGACCGCACACCGAACACAGAGCATGGAAACAAAACTGTGAACTAGTTACACCTTTTTCAAGATTGTCGTTTGCCTTGTTTTACAGTCTGTTTTTCAGTAGCTGTCCTTGAGTGAACTGGAGAGAAGAAACACCTTACGAACAGATGAGCGCGTCGCTTTTTGCGGCTTCTTTCCACACAGATGCGGTTAGCAGTTCCGTCTCCATTGTACGGTTTTAGAAAGCCATAGAAGAGCTCAGTAGCATGTGAGGTTGGTGTATAATCAGCAGCGCTCGACGGCAGTGGGACCCATATCAGACCGATGACCGAGACAGCAGCTAGAAATCACCTGACCTCTCAACATCTGTGTCTACTGTGGACAACTTGGAAAAGAAAAGCAGGTGAGACAGAGAGATGAACAGAAATGTTAACAGCGCAGAAAATAAGGAGAGGGGAGATTTGTTTTTCAAATCCAACCCTATGAAAGTGCAGGTCAAATTAGGACGAAACATCGAATTTCACTTCAAAAATCAAAAGAAAAATTAGTTTTTTTTCCTAGTACTTTTGGTTATAGGACTTAAGCATATTTATCTCCAATTTTAGTTAGCATAATGAAAATAAAAATACCAACATATTCTGCTATATTGAAAAAAAGTATTTTAGTTTGTACCTGTAATTTTTCAACTAATTAAAAAAATATTAAAACATAAATGTGTTACATTTATTTATTATAAATACTGTAATAAATATGCATTACAGTATTTTTACTGTAAACTACATACATTTTATATGACCGAATTATAAATGATAAATTCAACAACCAATTTAAAAAATAATAATAATTTAAGGATGCATTAAAGGAGCACTCCACCTTTTTTGAAAATAGGCTCATTCTCCAACTCCCCCAAAGTTAGTTAGTTAAGTTTTACTGTTTTTGAATCCATTCAGCCGATCTCCAGGTGTAGTGATAGCATTTTTAGCATAGCTTTTCATAGATCACTGCATCCAATTAGACCAGTATCACTGCGTTAAAAAATTACCAGAGAGTTATATTTTCTGCCGATCTTAGTATATGATATTACTACAAAAGTGCCAGGTTTTAAATAGGAAAAATATATAAACTCTTCTGTCATTTTTCAATGTGATGCTACCGGTCTAATTAGATTCAGTGATCTATGATAAGCTATGCTTAAAGTGTCCAGACCCGATCGGCTGAATGGATTCCTAAATGGTAAAACTCAACTTATTAACTCTGGAGGAGTTGAAGAATAGACCTATTTCCAAAAAAAAAACAAAAAAACTTAAATATTGGTGTTAAACTTAAATATTTAAAACATTTAAACAACTTAAACGTTTAAGTTTTATTAAATATTTATATATCTCCCCTTTATTTCCTTATTACTTAAGTTCTCTCCTCAAATAAAAGAAATAGCGAAGACAGATGAGAGAGGTCAAGGACCCTTTAGTGATCAGAGCAGCGTTAAACAGAGTCGTGCACAGTAAGGAGAGACCTCACGCTGTCAATTTTGCATATGTCTTCACGTCTATAGCAATTCTAATCAACAACTCAATATCGAAGTATGAGGCTGGACTGTGAAGGCCTACCATAAATATAACACATCAAGTTATCATTACTTCTACGTGTCCGCTGTTGTGTTTTGAGCAGGGGTTTCAAAATTGCACACAAATTTGTCTTAAGAGGGCAGTGTAGTCTCTGGATACACTCACACATCATCATGGCTTTCAATCATAAGTAGGGTCCGGTCATGTGATTACGAATGTAATGATTCTGAAGGCTCCTCAGCAGGGGTCATGGTAGCCTCTCTGTATTAATCTGTCTCCTTTAGGGCCAGAAATGCGTTTGATTATCTTCTGCATTGCGATATTCTTTCTCCATCCCCCACTAGCAGTGCAACGCGGAGCCGCCGAGCTCCTCAATCACAGATTAGCGCTGCCTCTGTGTGCAAATGGAGCAAATTACAGTGACATTACTGTCAGTCAGTCCCTAAACAAATCTACCTCACTAACTACACATTTTTAAACCTCTTCTGTTAAATATTCCGTTCACTAAAGACCTTTTAGCGTGTCTGTTGGTGTCGTACGCGTGTTCGTGTATGTGTGCGCACCGAGCTCTTGTGCCAAAGACGATTTGATCCCAGTTGATCTCGAGATTTAAGCACACACCGCGCTTTTAGAACAAATCAAACAAAAGCAAACACAAGCAGCCCTCAGTATTAAATCAAACACTCTCGACCAGAATGCAAAACGGCAGTTTTTATCTTTTTTTTTTTTTTTTTTGGATTTGGCTTCCATTTAGTTTTTTTTTTGTTTTTTTTTTTCGCCTTGTTTTTTTTTTTTTTTCGCCTTGAGGTGCTCTGGTTGTGTTTGGGAGGCTTGAGGTTTCAGGTCTGTGGCGTTACGTTGGAGTCCATAGCAGCAGAGTGGATTAATGGCCATTAAGAAAAGTCAACAGATATAGACTTACAAGCTTCCATTCCGGATCCTTCCCCTCCGACCGAAGCAGAATAATAAGGTGGAGGAGGAGAAATGGAAGGACACATAGAGAAGAGGAGAACAGAGGGTGACCCGTACAGAGGAAACGAAGAGGGTCGGCATCTGTGAGACCGAAGTGTTTCAATGCATCAGGAAAGGTCCATTCCCAAAACGAGTCCAGTGTATTTTTGCCATCAATACCTTGAAAAGGATCGGAATATATACAGTACAACACATTTGAAGGAGGTGGAAATGAAAATGCGCAGTTCAATTACAGAAACAAATTCACTCCCACTCTCTGCTTCCGATGCCCAAATCAGCGGACTGTGAAGTCGAGGACGGACAGGTGATAATTTTCTTCTCCCACACACAGAGAGGGAACGCTGGGAGAGAGAGAGCGGGACAGACAGGCTGAGGTATTTCCAGGTGAGCTTCCACCTGCGTATCTATATGCATAAATTAATGATTCAGAGGTCAGAACGAATGGAAAAGTGCTTCAGGACACAGCGAGTGCTTATTTACAGCAAATACAAAGGTCTATTAGTTTTCTTCTTGCTCTTTTTTTCATCTTCTTTCTTTCCATTACGCTTCCAAATCAAAAGTGTCTTCATTTAGTTAGTGCCGCCTGGAGGATTGGCGTGCCATAATTCCTCCTTTGAAGTAGCTAAAAACAAAGAAAATCAGAAATCGATGGCTCTCGGCGGGGAACGAATGGCGGTTAAACAGAGGGAGGCTGCGGAGAAGGCATGAAATGCGGGAGCAATATGCGGAGGACCCATCGAACCTCAGTGTCCTTCAGAGATTCATCTCCATCTCTCGGCCGCTCTCGCTGAAATGATATGAAAGCAAAAGCTTGATGGAGCTATGTGTTTTCTCTCTCTTCTAACATCTTTAAGAGCCAGATGGTTTTCCTCAGTGATTGGAAAACCTCTGATGAGAATCATGTGAGGGACGAGGGTTTACGCGTTTAGACAGAGAGCGCTGAATCGATTCAGTTCTGTTGTAGTATGAGGTTCTCCAGCTCATCTGCCGATCGTAGCAGGAAGGCCGCGGACTCACGGTATCCCGCGATCAGCTGACGCACTGCCGCCACTTCTGTATGGCTAAGCTGAGCTGAAGCCCCGCCTCCTCCTCCGTTCCTGCCGAGACTACTGGAGCTTGACGAGGACGAATTTGAAGCCAGAGACTTCATACTGAGATCAGTAGGTCCTGAACGGAGAGGACAAAAATATAATTACAGACATAAAAAGAGTTAAGAACACAGACACGGTAGCATTTCAGAGAGCATAGAACCGTTTTAAAAACCCAAGATTGTTCTTTTGACTCTACTCCAATCTACAGGGGCACAGGAACGAAGCCTCCTTCAAATAGGTACCAGAATATAATGGCCCGCTCTTGTGCTGTGCGCAATCACATCTAGCATGACCAATGTAGTCCCATATCTTCAGAAAATTCCATTTTTGGTTTAAAACAGTAATTCAAAAGATTTTATAACTTTAACTATAAAGAAATAAATGGTTTTACATGAGATATGTAATTAAGTTGACTTCAGCAGTTTTTGGTTGTATTGATTATATATACACATTAAATACATAACAGCTTGGGCCCAGATGTTACATTTTAAAATGTATTTGTTTTTGTAATTTACCAAGTTAAAAGGTTTACTGTATATGAAATATTTCCATATTAAATTGAATAAAACAGAATTGTGAATCTCCATTAGAACAGAGCCCCAGTAGATCAGTCAAAAACCTAGTTACCGGTCTATTATTTTAAAGCAGTGAGCAACACAATATTTAACAACCCTCTACATAATACACTATATGTAATAACAGAACTTCATGTGTATAATTTATTATTTGTATTATTTTATTAATAGAAACTGTTCTTTAATAAAACAGTAATTTGATAGCCATTCATTTTATTCATTTTATATGTTATGTTTTTTTTTATTTCTATAAAAATTTTAGAATGTTAGAATATTTCAATACATTAAAAAGAATATCATTAATTGCATTGATAAGAAAAAACTCTTTTTAAGTAATTCTTTAGTCCCCTTGGCCCTCTAATGGACCCTGGTTAAGAAGCACTTTTTAATGCACCCTAGCCCTTATATGTTGTTATTTACTTTGTAGGCAATTTTGCTTGTATCTTCTATCTTTTCACATGCAAGGCAACTGTGTGAGTAAGCATCTGGATTAAACTTCAGTTAGGATGTGACTAGCTTCCTCTCTTACCGTTGGTCTGGGCAGTAGCTGTTGTCAGTGACACGGGGTGTTGCATGCTGGCACACAGTCCGCCGTAACCACGATAACTGTAGTTGAGGCCTCCATTGATGTATAGCTGGTCCTGGGAGTAAGCTGAGGCAGCAAGGGAGTACGCAGAGTGGGTCAGCGAGACCGGCTCACGAGAGACCGCCTTATCCAGAGATAACTGCTCATCCTGAGATAGACATGAACATATCACGTTAACTTGGTTTTAAAATAAACAGCGACACCAAGACCATTTCAAAAGCATGACCTCCACTCATTCAGCAGTACTTACGTGTGCCTGGTAGACATCCATGCGCATTCTTTTGGCAGCTTTGCGTGATTCACTCTCACAGGCGGCTGCTAGAATGTTCTCAGCCATGGCCGAGGTCAGGTGGGGTGGCGTGGGTCGAGTCTGCTAATACACACACAGTACATTTAATATATTAACTATTATGGACTCATTTTATGAGTCATGCTGAAAGAACACTTAATTTCTCAGAATCTCATTTTATATGTAATATACTAACATACATTTTTTTTATGTTTTTGAAAGACGTCTCTTGTGCTCACTAATTCATTTGTCAAAAATAGCAATACTATCAAATATTATTAAAACAACTGTTTTCTATTTAAATACATTTTAAAATGTAATTTAATCCTGTGATGTCAAAGCTGAATTTTTAGCATAATTACTCCAGTCTCCAGTTCCCATGATCCTTCAGAAATCATTCTAACATGCTGATTTTATGTTTAAGAAGCGTATCTTATTATTATTATCAACGCTGAAAGCTGTTGCTGTGCTTGATATATTGGGGAAACTGTGATCTGTGAATTAAATTCCCTTCTCTGAATTTAGCTTTTTACTTTACAATGTAATTGACAGTCACTTTTGGAGCTCAGATAATTTAATTAAAATTACTCCATCAATATTAACTTAGATTGTTTGCCTTCATCACTAAACAAAACTGCATTTCTCAGTATCTGTATTGTGTTAACCACCAGGGGGCAATATGAGACATCTAACCATTAGAAAAAGCAGAAGGGGCTCAATGTGCCAGCGTATACCTCCATGCCATTCTTCTTCATACGGCGGCAGGATTTGAGGTAGGTACGAATGCGTTTGCGAGCGCGTTCCTGAAACTCTGGGAACTGACGGCTGCAAGACTCAATAATGGCCTGGATCTTCTCTTTAGGCTGTTTAGAGATTGGCACCATACGGTCCAGGTTCTCATCCACAAAAAGACGCACAAACATCTAGAAAAAGAGAGAAAAACGTATGACTAATTATGAGGTGTGAGTGAAATCCATTCATAAGTCGCGAGTAAATAATATATAAATAAATAAAAAGCCACACCAGACCACATGCTTTTATGAAGTAGAAGATCATGAGCTGAAATGTCCTTAAACTCACATTAAAAGCCTTTAACCTCTCTGGATCCACTCCTTCCACATCATTGATCTTATCGCTATCGTCATGGTCATCATGGTCATCGTCATCATCGTCAGCCGTCTGAGGCCGACCAACAGTCAGATCTTCAGGGCATATCTCCATCTTTATTGAATCATAGCTGCCTGAACTGTATTGAGGAGACTGCAAAAACACACAAAGAAACCAAGGTAAGGCTTCTGTCTGCAAGAGCGTATTGAAAATCAGAAAAGACTTTCAAAGGACTGGGACTGAAAGATGTAGAAGTCTAGCAAATAAGTCCATTCACGGCCACCGTGGCTTCGGCTGATGAAAACTACATCTTCAAGGTCTAACGGTGTTATTCAGACATTCTCGGTACAGAGAGTCTTGGGCTGCATTTGAGATCGTGAATCCATTCATTTGAAAGATAGTTTTGCGCTCTTTTCACAAAGACAATACAATTAAAAAGGAGATGGAAAGCATACTGAGGCTGACCATGGAAAAGAGGAATGAAATGAAAAGTTTCTATTCAGACCGGAGCCTTGCTCGGCATATTGTTTAAACCTCTCTGCATCTGTCTGAATGAAAAATGCTCCTGTGCCATGTGAGCTAACTGAATGAATGAGGTTTGATTGAGCGCCTTTGCATCGGTGGGTTCAACTGGCATTGTGCGCTCAAAACAAATGAATCCGCTATGTACAAGGGTGAAGAAAAAAACCCCCACAGGCATTACCAGTAGCAAGATTAGCAAATAAGTATGTTAAAAAGTCATATAATTCAATTCCAAGTTATATACTACACTTAAAAAAAAACGTAACGATACCAGTGAACTTTTATGACTACTGATAGCGTTCACCATTTTTATGGTGCTAAATGATTATACATACCTTGTTATTATACTCCCTGATATCTCGGTCAAGGCGTATCTCTGAGGATTTGGGGTATTTTCTGCGCAGCTCCTCTGAATGCTCAGGGTTAAAGGTCGCCAGCATGGCAGCAGCACTAGGCAGGGCCTGACTCAGTCTGTCGCTGAGGTTGACTGGTTGCTGGTCCTCTGAGGATGAGGATGAGGAAGTCGTGCTGAAGTCGAGCGGTGCCGCTGTACCGTTTCCGTTGCCGTTAACCTCGGCGTACGAGCCCGATCCGGGTCCCGGCCCTGTATTGTCACTCGCTGCGGCTGCACCCACCGAGGGAGGAGTCAGTGTGCGAATGCCATTGCCACTCCCACTTTCAGAAGATGAATCATCTAAAACAAAAACAGCGAAAAATCAGTTTTACAACAGACAACACACCATACTGCTCCAACAACACGCACTGATTATTCTTAAAAGGTGCAGCATGTCATATCTAGTTCTAAATCATAATGACAAGTTCCCAATTTCCTAATCATTCTCAGATTATTGATCAGAAAAGCAGACAGTAATGCCCCAAACAAGTGGAGCTTCAACAAGTTCTGGTCCCCAAACTATTTTGAAAGTGTGACAAAGAAACAGTGCTTAGGGCAATAAAGCAACTTATAGTATTTATTTATATTGATGTACTGTCCAGTTCAAAGAGCTGGATGTATGGATATTAGTTTATGAAGAGATCTATACCACAGCAGAGCTAACCACACACACACACAGAAACATACACACCTGTGGATGAATGCAGAAGTGCTATACATTTTTGTACATTTTGAGAAATTTTTCAAAAATCATTCAGAAATTATTTTTTTCTTCTCAATATGTGGATTATATTTTAATAAAAATGGCATGAAAGTACATTCTGCTGTAAATGTTTGTCAGTACATCTGGGCACATTAAATTGAATTGAAAGAAAACAGAAGTAATTATGAAATTACATAAATATGTACTCGAATAATACAATTAACTGCGTTTAAAAAAATATAAGCTATAATACATTTTCATGTCATTTGATTTTACAAGTAATAATAAAAACATGACTGACTGAAGAACTGTGAAAAAAGTGACGTGTGTATAGCTGTAATGCCTTCATAAAGCTATAGGGGGAAACAACAGCGAGGGCAGAATTGGGGTCAGCGTACAGTGCCAGCAGGAAAAACAGAGACAGAGGAAAGAAAAAGAGAGAGGACAGGATGGATTGGATGTAGAGGAGAGGGCACAGGCCGGTTGGAGAAGGAGGGATAGAGATTGGATGAAAAGAGGGAGGGGTGATGCGAAGTGAGTTAGGGGACGAGGGCAGCGGGAAGCAGGTCAGAGTCAGGGGCACTGAACATCGATGGAGGAAGGGAGAGGAGGATGGGGGATGGGGAAATTATCAGTGGAGGACACTGGATGAGAGGATGCGAGAGGGAGGAAGATAAAAGAAAGATGGGTTTTACAGAAAGGGAGAGGGGCAGAATGAAAGAGGGATGGAAGAATAAGCCCCGAGAGTGAGAGAGAGAAGCAGAAAGAGAGACATCGAATGCGTGTAGGGGTGAGCGTGGCAGAGACAGCCACATATTTATTGGAGTATAAAGAGTATTCATGCAGGGAGAGGAAGGCCGGACTAATGCCTGCCTGCTCTGCTAAAAAGCTCTAAAGCGTTCGCACACACACTCTCACAGTTTTTCTTGCCATTCCCTCCTTCACTGGTCTTTCAGGAAAGGTGTTTGAATGACAGATGAGAGCGCTCCCAGTGTAATGTCCATAAAATGTGTGAGTGTGTCTCTCATGCGCCGTGATGTGCTGAATACACTATTTGCCTGCCTCTGCTCAGGAAACGGCTGCAGCAGTCAGACTTTGAAGTGCAGATACTGGGCAGAGGCTGCTGCTGCGTTTCTCTCGGGCATGTTTCCACCAGCTTACAAATGGTTGGTAGTTACACTGGCACTTAGGTACGATCTTCCTGACATCTGCATATAGGCTCCAGCACTCGTCAACAGAGAGTGAATATTTTCATTAATATATATATTTTTTTGTTATATAATATATTTGTAGAAATTCTCATATAATCTGTATCATAATTTAAAATAACTGTTTTCTATTTGAATATACTGTCAAATGCAAATGATTCCTGTGACCCAATTCATTTTTAGCATTGTCATGAACTTTCAGAAATCATTCTAATACGCTTGATTTCTTATTAATATCAATATTGAAAACATTTGCGCTACATAATCGTACGAACTCATACATTTAAACAAAAAATTATTTGATGAATAGCCATTTAGCATGCAATAGCCATATGTATACAAATACAATTTTAAAAATGTCAACTTTGGACTTTGGTCCCTTTGGAGCACAAAGAATGAATCTCTTCGGTAATAACCTGACCGATGGAAGCTGCTTTGTCATAGTAGTGTAATATTCAGACCAGCTCAGACATACATGCACAAAGACCCTTGTGCTTTACAGCAAGGCCAGTTTGATAACCTCTTTAACACAATATGAATCCCTACAAGCAGGTGGCAGCTCCTGAAGCTCTCTTTTCTCATTCGATGCGAATAATGACAGCCAATAAAACCTCTTAACTGCGTGACAAGCGTGAAATATGATTAGTCCTGGCTCATGTCACTCAACTGGCCCCAGTCCAGTTCACTCCTGCAGAGCAAGTTCCCCTTTTAATCATCCAGAGTAAATGCCATACAGACAAGCCGACTGTGTCTGAGCTTCGTCCATCCATCCTGAATTCTACCCATCCCACAAACGCAATAGTCAAGAGTTTTACATATGTATTTCATGCAGTTCTTTAAAAACTCATTCTACTTCTATTCAGTGTTAACTGTAAATAAATCTACATCTCTGAGGAAACAAAACAGTGGGCCGAGTGATTGTTGCTATGTTTATTGCCGCAATTACTTTAGCAGGTGTGTGTGTTTGCATGTGACACACACAGACACACAGAGGGGTGCAGGCACAACAGTCGATAACACCGCTGTGCTTCCTGTCTCAGAATCTCAGTAACGACCAATCAGGCGTAATGATCCAGTCTACACAGCAGGGCCTGTGAGGAGTCACCACAGCACAAGCATTTCATCAAGGGGTGCAGTCCGTGCGCTGATTGGCTGAGAGGACAGACGGTGTACTTTTTGAACCCCCGCACATATGTACTAGGCATCTAAACAGGATGGCAGCAAGCAGGAGGGAATGAGAGATGATCGGCTCTTTTCTTGTGCAGTAATTGACTGTTTTTTTAATTCATGCGGATGACCTCCAATTAGTGTGCTCCTCCGATAAGCCCGAGCCCGTCAGTCAACTCCCCCCGCTGCAGTCTAACAGAATCTCCTTCACAGCACACCAAACACATTTCTTACAGATTCTCCCTCTTCAGACCAGCACCGGTCGATGGTTTACTTCAATCACAAATCCAAAACTTTTCTGAGATTTTCAAAAAACGGCTAAGCTAATGTGCATAATAAATCTCTCTCTCTTTGTATGAATATTCTAACATTATAGAATTAATAATATATTGAATCATATTATAAATACATAATAAAACTAAATAATTTATATTTTTATATATATACTGTATATATGTATATAGACACACACCCACACACATATATATAATCTAAAGTATAACTGATGCAGAGGGAGATTCACTTCTTCTACCCCCATCGCTCTCTCGACCTCTTTCTCTCACTTCTGCACAATAGAGTCCCACCATGTCTGCTTGTACCACCCCTCCTCTCCTCTCGGCTCTTCTAAAAAAAACAAAAAAAACCAAACCAAACCAAAGCAGAGCTTGGTTACGGGAAGTGAAAGAGAGAGAGCTGACAGTGCGCTCCAGCTGCTCTGAATGTCACAGTGATTCATTGGGGCATTTAGCGCACTGGGGACAGGACAACACTGGAGTGTGTGTGTGTTTAAGAGGGCAAGGGTCTAACAGGCACAAGGGCACTCACACAAACATGCTGATTGAAACCAGGCTCGTTGAGTTGCTGTCAGGTTGTGAGGATGGTCCACAGACAGTCAATCAATGCTTTACCCATCATTCCCTTGGGGTGTGGGGGCAGAGGGCAGGCGGGAAAGAGCAGAGTGCTGCATCAGCCACCAGCTGCCAACAAGCTCATCATAAAATACTTCCTTAACACACACGTATACAAAACCACAAGTGCACATAACCAATACTCGAGACGTACAGTTATCATTTACACACACACACACACACACACACACACACACACACACACACACACACACACACACTATGGCTACATTCCAAAACTAAATGAACTGCCAACCGAGATCACACATTGAGGTTAAGGCAGTAGCAACAATGTCACACTGAACTATAAATTCACCAAGATGGAGTTCTAGAAACATACAATTCATTCAATGCTGAAAAATATATCAATAAAATTGTTTAATCTAGTTTTTTTTTTTTTTTTTTTTACTGTTAGCAACATAGTAACTTCATACTAACGAAAACACTTTTTAGTTAGAATTAAAGTTCAGTCACACTAGCAAAACACTGCACGTCCATTATCCAGCGAGATTGTGTTAAAATTTTAGCAAACTTTAGCAAAAATTCATTCCCTTACAACATTGTATTCGGGTTGGGATGCTGTCCGAGTGAGCTGCATGCTTACGTTTTGAAACGGAGCTTGTACAGTATAGTACAGTCTCTGTAGGCATCAGAAAAGCTGATTTGCCACTCAAGTCTCATTCCTATCAAATCAAAGAAATATGCCCTTTCCACACTGTTTGTAATAACTTGTTAATTAAAATGAACCATACTTCAAACTTTACTTGGCCCAAACACGTATTCTTCTCAGGATTATGCACAAACATTTTAATCAATATGATTTAATCTACAACAGAGATTTCATATTTCACAGGAGCCAGTATAAATCAATGTTTTCATTGTAGTCCGGTCTGAGAACATTGATTTAAATAAACGCTACTGATAAAGCATGGCATTAATTAAGGGAATTGTTTCTTTAATGCAGCTATGGGCCAATAAATTAAACTATGTCATGTACGCAGCATAGACTATAGCTAGCTAGCTAGGGACAGTAGACCACATGAAAATCTAGTTCACCATTCAATCAGCTCAATTCTACAACATCAGAACAACTAAAGCATGAATCATAGAGCTAAAAATACTACTTAACCATGTGGGCCTTCACACACACACACACACGTGCATGCCAAAACTCACACCCCCCAAACACTTACACATGCTTCAACACACATGATCAAATGCACACAGATATGCACAGGCTCAAGGCTCAAAAAACCCCACAAAGATCTAATGCTATGATGTCCAGGCATTTAGGTGTCCAAAGTGTCACAGTATTTTAACAAATCAAAATGAATTCACAAAAAAATACACAAATGTCTCACTCAGCGGTCAATTTATGAGACCATGAGACTACACATGGCGTGACTTGGATTCCATTTGCCACAAACAAATAATACACTGTTTCATTCACACACACACACACACACACACTCACACAAAGAACAGAGCTCTTTACACCCGCGCATGCTTATGCATGTATATATTCATGCATAAGAATGTCTGTTTTTCCAAATAATACACTGATGTGCATGCATATGTATACCAGCATACCAGTATATTAGAAAGAAGTGCAATTAAGTGCGTATATATTATGGGTGTTATAGTGATATGACCACAGTGTGGAGGCTAAAACTTACAAATACAACTTTCTGCTCAGGTAAAACCACTCAAGAGTTCATACTGTGCTGGCACTTGTTCTTTTCTGAAGAGCTGGATTTAACTGAGCAGAAAGTCGGCAGGAGTTTTTCTGGAAATTTCTACTTAGATGCTTAGAAGTCATAATTATGAGGTGAATTAAAGTGGCTCCGGTCAAAAATAAATGGACACTTTAGCTATTGCATATTTCTTATCTTTTAAATGAAAAAAATAATAATAGTTTTTTAGCAAAAAGAGTACCAAAATGCACATTAGGTGTATATTTGATCTTTTATCTAGTACAGAGAATGATGGGAATGTTTTTATGGGATTGTCGCCTCATAAAAAGCTAAATTGGTAGTTTCTGCCAAGCTTTACGATTGTTCTTCATCGATACTTCTTTAAACGGACACTTACCACATAAAAATTAAATTCTCATCATTTGCTGACCCTTATGCCATTTCAAACCTGCATGGTTTTCATTTTTGGTGAAAAACACATTTTGAAGAATGTTTTAGCTTACAGTGAAAGTCAGTTGAGTCCAAATTAACGCTGGAACCCACTGGCATTCACACAATGCAGAAAAAAAAAAAGTGTTTGAAATGACATGATGGTAACAATGGCAAAATGTAATTTTTTGTGTCAAATTATCCCTTAAGTAACATTTCTTTAACTTGACATTTCAGGCTTCAGGCCAGTTTTCTTTAGTGTTTGTAAATGAACAATGTGTCTTATTTTTTGCACACAGATATCCTCTTTTATTTGTCAGCATGTGTCATGTCCCTGTCATGTAGCATCAATTTAAAATAAAAATTTATAAAGACAGTCAACTTATTACCCCAGCAGCGAGTAAGACAAAAAAAATCAAACATTTTCTAATCACAATGGCAACAGTGTTGCTGTTCATCTTGTATATACAATCATTGCAACATGAGTGATAAAACTTGAGAGGGACAGTCAGGTTGATCATACAGCCCTGTTTCACTTCTCGTGTATGCGGTGGGTTTGAACCCGTCATATATATATATATATATATTTTAACACAAGGCTCAGTAGTTTATTTTTTTTCCCAAGCCTCAGCGGAGCTGACCTGAGCACATGCAGTAACAGATGCTAATTCTTTCACTTCTACTTCCCCAGCCGCCCTGCAGGGAGAGTGTGCGTGGACGCGTATGTGTGTCGGACTCCCCTCTGCGGGATTACAATGGATTATCCTGGTAAGACGCGGCACGAGCTGCTCCCCATGCCGGCACAAGGCCTGGCATTGCCATAGCAACAACCCCGCCACCCCCACCCCGCCCCACAGAAACCCCCAGCATTGTAGCAGTGACAGCTGTCCTCGACCCAAAAGACAGCGAGGAACAGGTCAGCAGAGTGAGTGAGGAAGAAGGGTGGAAATGTGCAAAGACACAGAATGAAGATGCCGAGAGGCGAGAGACAGATGGAGGTAAAAGCAAGTCTGTGCTGAAATGACAGAACGTGAAAAAAGAGAGAAAGAAAGAGAGGTTTATCTTATTAGGTTTGTCCTTTACTGTCTTGGTGCCCCTGACACAGCAGATAATCTTCACTGCAGACACCTGGGAAGAGCAGAGTCCCTGAGCAAGACTCAGCATGTGCTCACAAACGTTCACACATGATGGACTTCTCAAATCTTCTGGGATTCATGAAACAGAAACCTAAAGGTATCCTTCATCAAAAAAAGGAAATTCTGTCATCATTTATTCGAGCTTATTTCGTTACAGAACTGTATGACTTGTCTATGCAATCAAAATTTTTGAAATTACTCAATTAGAATGAATTTTGAGACTTTTGAGAATATATGATAAAAATGACCTTCACAAAGGGATAAGTGATATCTACTGTTATCATGTTGCTTTCTTGGGAATGGACTTTAAATATACTAAAAAGAGTGGCCAGAATATTCTCCAGAAACTCGCCTGTTATGTTTCACTACAGTCATACAGGTCTGTAAAAAAATGAGGGTGAGAAAACAATGAGAGAGTTTTCCGTTTTTGTTGAGCTATTCCTTTAAGGGCATGCACAGCTAGATGAGGAATGAAGGATTTGAATTTAAGAAGTTTAACTATGCCCCTCACACACTCAGTGTGTAAATCCTAATGGCACAGCTGATGAGAGACGGTAATCAGGTAGATTTAATGGGCCCCGCTGAAATTCCCAAGTTTGGACTCTAAACTGAGCAGAGATAATTAGAGAGGGGCTCAAAACCCCCTTTCACATTTAATAAAAAAAAGTCATTTATTAATCTCTGCTTCCCTCCCCCTTTCTCGCCTCCTCCTAGTCTCTCTCTTAGGACTGCTGGTGCTTCTGTTGAACAGAGAGTTTTCTGGGTTGTTATAAGTGGGCTGTTCTGTTTGTCTGCAATACCTCAATACAGCAGACCCAAGAGCCCAGGACACTACACAGAACGGAGTACAGTCTGCCAGTACAGTTTATACTGTGTGTGTTTGCGTGTGAATCATGTTCCTCTTTTCAAAAAGGTACACTTTTATACCTATTAGGTTCAAATATGTACACTTTTAAGTACTAATACGTACCTTTAAGGTACTAAAATTGAGCCTTTAAGTACAAATAGGCCCCTATAAAAAAGGTACCAGCACAGTGACAGCTTTTGTACCTTTTATTTCTGAAAGGGTATGTTGTAGGTACAAAATGTCCCCACAAAAATAGAAGTATCCAAAATCCTTGTCAGTACATTTTTTGGTCCCATAAGGAAACAAACTTTAGAATTAGGTTTTTTGAAAATGGAAAGTCCAAATAATCCATAAAAACCAATGTGTTTGTGTGTGTAAGTTAATGCACCAGTTATAAAAAAGGTAAGGTTTGTTTTTTTACTACATCTCTTAAT
The DNA here is from genome assembly GCF_018831695.1 of Puntigrus tetrazona. Taxonomy (NCBI): domain Eukaryota; kingdom Metazoa; phylum Chordata; class Actinopteri; order Cypriniformes; family Cyprinidae; genus Puntigrus; species Puntigrus tetrazona. Next base: position 10,856,037 of record NC_056721.1, on the reverse strand, counting down.
TCATAATACTTCTTGTAAAATGATACAATAGCTTTTTAATTTCCTGTGGCTCAACTGGAAGACCACAGAGCTCGCAACAGGGGTTGAGTTTCTAAGAAACACACATACTATTAGATTGCGAATGTACTTTAAAGCCCATAATGTACTTTAGCTTTGACAAAAACTTATATACTTAAAGTATGTTCACATGGACACATGCACTAGATAAATATATTATAAATAAAAATAATTAATGTGCAACCTGACCATATAGAATATAGTTAAGAAAAAATCTGGTTAATGCTTATGATGAAATTCATATCACACATACAGTATAAATACAATATATGTGTATTGGCATTGATTAATAATCTAGACTTCAGCTGCAGTGCATACATCTCTAAATCAACAACAATGCACAGAACCAAGTCACACTCAAATGTATGTCAGAAAATAGGAAAAAAAAAAGATCTATCGATTCCATTTCATTGTCACGTTAATATCTTCTTGCCTTTACAAGTCCAAAGTGTTACAGAAAAATCACCCTGCGGTCTGAGTGGCCAGCCTGAGCCGCATTGTAAATGAGAGGAGGTCAGGCTAGAGGTACAGTAAAGCTGCGGTCAGCTGAGATGCTGAATCTGGGCAGCAGTTCAGCTGGTAATAGGATGTGAGTAGACAGGCCTGTGAAAGCACTGCCCGGCCTTTCCATCGGCCTTTCACCCAATTCCCTAGGAAAAAGACAGAGAAGGGGGAAGGGACAGAGATCGAGAGAACGAAAGATGGAATAGGAGAAAGAAAACAGAGAGTGCCCAAGGCAGTGACTTTCTCTCTGTCACAGATTGTTCCTCTCTTTCAGTCTTTCGTGACTGCCATATTGGTAAGACGAGAACGAGAGACCGGGGATGAGTGAGATATGGAGGTGTGGAGGAGAGAGACAGCTTACTGAAAAGTGTCAGAGTATGTTTCTTTAGCGTGTGCAGCCATTTTTCTGCTCTGAATAGTTATGACTGTGCTGAGGGCAGAAACAAATAGAGCATTTAGCGTAGCATGGAGGACAGCGGAGGAGATGGAGAGAGAGGGGGATGGAGGAAAGAACGTGGGGGGGAGGAGGGTCTATCATGAGATTGAAGGAATGACAAAATTACACGCCGTGAAGAACCATTCCTCCCTTGTTCAGCTCAGTACAGTGTACCTCTGTAGCCTTGCTAATAGTAGTCATAAAGTGTGTGCGCACACACACACAAAAACAGAACAACAGACAGTGTCTTTTGCCAGAATCAACCCACTGTTTGTCTGTTCTGTTATCGTCCAAAGCTACATGTGGATCTCAGTCTGTTCCTTGCGGCACGCACGGACTGGCAGGCGACGCTAAAAATGCAATGTGTCAACGGCTGTTATAAGCATGACACTGGAAATTAGGAAGTTTGATTAAGGACTTAATGGGATAGATCACCCAGAGATGATCATTCTGATATCATTCACTCACCCTCATGTCATTTCAAACCTATAAGGCTTTGGATTCATTAACTAAGATTCATTTTGAATGTAATGTGAAAGATTTCTGTCTAGGTAACCAAAAATCTGAAGATCCAAAAAGGTCATAGAGGCATCTTACAACCGATCCATGTGAATTAAGTGGTTTAATCCAAGTCTTGTAAAGGGACATGATCAATATACTGTATAAGATGCACATCAATTTAGGCTTTTATTCAAATGTAAACACATAACATACAGCACATCATATCTGGCAACCACAGAAGCGTGTGAGTGTCACATGTGCATCGAACACTAGAACAAACTTTATTGATTCTTGAGCATCATGCATGGACGTTTGAGCTTCTGTGTTTACCATATGATGTGCTCTATGTATGTATATAGTTAAGAATGCACTCATCTATAACAAAAATTCACATCACGATTATAAAAACACTGACAGTGTCACAAACAATGCCTGATCAAAATGTGTAGTGACTTCTGACTTACATGTATGTTAAGTGAATTACGTAGGTTTAAGTTAGATTGTTATGTTGAGTCCATTAAGCTATTGAACAGTTAGTTTGCAAAACAAAGGCAACATAAAACTTCAATTTTAAAGTCACAATAAAACAGAAGTAGCAACAGATCTTTTCTTTGGTATCATGATGTAGGTCCAAGTGTTACAGATTATTAGTCCAAAGTTAATTTGCTCTCCTGTCTGATTTGTAGCTAAGGCTAGAAGGGATACAGCTGTGGCTACTCAGCATGCACACATCAATATAACGAAAATTTCAGATTTCTGATTGCTTGTCAATCAAGATCCTTGCACCCGATCATTAACAATCAATAACAATTAAGAGGTAAATTTTTATTTCGCACCAATTTTAAGACCGAACACAGGCCAATTGTTTACTGTTTAACTAATGCAATGCAATTGACTTCAATGGCTGGTGCCCACTTATCTGCTTTTCAGCAGATCTGCTGTTACTGGCTTCACCTTATACCACCTTATTAATATTCATGATCCAGGCGGATATGGTTTTATAATGTGGCCCAGACTTTTCACATCGTTCCTACGCCCCTGGTTATTACCCACAATTCTTTGCAGCTATCCGATGTGCAAGTATTCATCTATTTTAGACATACACAAGGGACAGCAGATGTACAACAGGTTGAGCAGCTTACTTCACAGTCACCAATCGTAGCAAATGAATACTGTATCCCAGAGACAGGAGGAGTTTAGCGAGAAAATAAGGTGCTGCTAACCTCTACTTGCTCTCTCTCTTTCATCACACACACACACACACACACACACACACACACACACACTCATTTACAAGTCTGTAGTGCTACTCAAAACAAGAAATGATTTCCAATACTAAACGTGGGTTGAATTTGCTCTGAAATAGCTTTTGGTAGAAAGCCCTATACATATTAACGCCCCGACACGCTTAACCTACAAATATACACAAGCATGTTCACCTCAACTTTAGCCGACGCAATAAGAGATCTGCAGACCATCCACACCTTCAGTTTGTCTCTAAATGCAGGTGCACATCTTGGCGCTGGGCCAAAATGAAGAGGACAAATGGATTGAGAAAGTACAGATGACATTAGGGCATATGAGACAAGAGGGAAGGTATATGCAGGAAGCGGAGGGTAAGGAAAGAAAGGGATGGGGGTATTTAGCAATGCACCACTCTGAGAGGGTGCCGGCGGAGGGGAGGGGGGAGGGTTACGAGGAACATTTGCAGTGTTAAAGTAACCATCTTCCTCCTGCGGTGGTCTTGAGGGAGACAGGAGGAATATTAGGAGTGCAGGGGCGGGATTGAATTATTGCATCTTAGCCCGCATGTGGACATGGACAAAGACGAGCAGTGCTAAAATGCAATACTGAAACCAGGGTGGAAAAGGAGAATGTGCAAGAAAAAGAGAAAAGCCAAAACCAAAAGGAGGAGACGTCTGTAGAGAGAGAGCATGGAGGGGTAGGGGCAGTGTAGGGCAAAGAACACAAATATTTTACCTGTCAGCAGATAGCAAATTTGTTGTTGTTGTTTAACGTGCCGTGTAGAACACCAGAGACTGAACGAGTCCGAGGCCACCTACACACTGCATTTAAATTCGGTTGTCAGTTCATCTTTTAGTGCTTAATCCGGTTCTGTACACACACAGTTCAGTAATTTACGGGAGTGACAACCGCATTCTCCTACCGAATTAACTCCCACAAAATGCAGGTAGTGACAACCGCATTTGCAGAAATGTTGTGCGGTATGTACGGAAACAAACTTAACTGCTTGTTGATGATGACGACGACGTCACAGGATTTCTGCCAATGACATTGTACTGCCAGGTGACTAGCGATTACATCAGAGATTGCCGGATGGCGGAGAGAGGCATGTTGTGGAGCAAGGATTAAAAAACAGAAATACATAACGACACCTCTGCCGATAATGGTTTAGTACGGTTTGACGTCTCTTCTGTCTGATGTTTATTTTATTATCAGCAGCTAAAACAAAACTCGCTAAACTGCGGGCTTCCATTGTTTTGATAACTACAGTATGTCGATATGGTTTCCTCTGTGTCAATCATCACAGATGCGGGAGTAAGTCTTGTTCCGTACACATATGGAAGGATTATTTAGGAGATTCACTTCTGCATTAAAATGCTGTTGTCACACCGAATATTTACAGTGTGTCTCTCTCAATACTGGTATCAGTTATGTCCCAATCAGTTTTCACCCCCCCACACACACACACAAACAAATTATAATATTATTAAATATTATTATTAATAAATAAAAATAATTTTAGTGCGGTCAACCCAATTAATCGCATCCACAATAAAGGTTTGGTTTACATAACAAATATACACAGTATAGACACGTTAAGTATATATAAAAACAAACATGCATGTATATAATTAAGAAAAAGTGTTTTTTTATATTTATGTATAATGTAAAATATAGGAATATACATATAAAAGTAAATATTTTCTAAATATATACTGTATGTGTGTGTAATATGCCAACAACACATTTATATTATATATTTTAGAATAACAAATATATATACACACACACACATCTATATGTATAATGAAAATATACATAGACACAATAATAATATTTGCTAACAAAACTGCTAATAATTGACAGCAAGATATCTTTGGTCCGCTCAGTTTCTCTTGTTATTCAGATCTGCTCCGTTTTGTCATGCATGTGGAAATGTATCTGTTTAAAATGCTAAACAGCAGTTTACTGGAATCCTACACCGACCCAGACCGTCTCTGAACAGACGCTACTGCAAGAGCATGTCTCTTTAAATGTTCAATAAAGTGACTGTACGCTGTTTTGTAGCTAACAAAAATTTAAAATTTAATTACACAGTGGGATGGAGTGGGAGTGTGGCCGCAGGCGGCGAGTCCTTATTTAGGGTGGGCAGTCACATGCCTCTGTCAAAACATATTAACCCCTCCCCTCTCCACGTTCCAGCAGAGAGGATTACAGAGAGAGAGGGAGATGGCAGAGAGACCACTGACAAATGTGTCTACTGTAGATCAGCCTCTGATAATCATAAAATCAGTCGTCTTCTCTTCAGTGAACAATGCCGAATCAACTGCGAATCCTGCATCTTAAGACACACACACTAGCATATTAGTGGTGAAGGTTGATTGCGAGTGTGTGAGGGTCAGGTTTCCTGTGGTTTATGCTTCTTAAGTGTGTGACTCAGCAGTCTATTCAGAGATCTCCCCATCTATCTGTCCTCTTTCATATTCTCCCCTTCTTCTCATTCTCTTTCTCTCTACGTACACTGGAGGACCAAAAAGGACCATTAGCATCTTAAGATGGCTGTAACAGATTCATGTTACTCATGTGTTACTGTCCACTCAGTCTTCATTTATGAGCACCCGAACATCATCCGGTTTACATGTAACAAGGCAGCAGATGAGATATTGACTAAGATAGAACCATACCATATGACCAAGATAAACTAAATTTTCTAGCAGTACTAGTCTCTTAATATACAAATGCAAAGTAAACTTTTGATGGCTACTTCCAGCAGGATAACGCATGGAGCATCATAACACCTTTGGGATGTGGTGGATTCGCATCATGGATGTGCAGCCAACAAATCTGCAGCAACTGCGTGATGCTATCCTGTCAAAATGGACCAAAATCTGAGGAATTTTTCCAGTTCCTTGTTGAATCTATGCCACGAAGAATTAAGGCACTTCTGAAGGAGTGAATGAGTATGTATGTTTGACACACACACACATATGTGTGTGTGTGTGTGTGTGTGTGTGTGTGTGTGTGTGTGTGTGTGTATGTATGTATGTATGTATATGTATACATATAAATAATATAATATATATAAATAAATCATGCTGTCAGAGATTAGCAAAGTGTTCGTTTACTCAAAAAAAATAAATCAACAACTGTAACTTATCTTTTTTTTTTTTTTTTTTTAAAGATTAGAAAATGCCATGACTAGAGGTGTGTGTTGTAAACAAATATTGTTTCCCTATAAATCTCTAAAAACAGTGCAACCCAATTTTTGGGATTTTCACCAGCTTTTCCCTTTTATTTGTGCATAATGCATATGAGGTAGTCACTGAGCAGTCTGTGTAAGGCTGAAAGTAAGACAGAACTAAATAAAAGTGAGCAACTTGGTGTGAGGAGTAGTCTGGCATTTTCTAAGCTGTAATAATGGCCTTGATCTGTCAGAACCTGGAGAGTATTCTTGCTTTTTCTGTTAATGCACGCTGCATGGGCCAATCATTCCTCTGTCTGGGAGCTTCTTAATCTTGACTAAACCCATCTTAAGTTCACATACACACAGACATCGGCCCACATGTTTGAGGAAGTTGGGGAGTCTTGAACAAGTCCAACTTAATCAAAACAGGTGCCAGACGTGGACCTTGACACAAAGCGTAGGTGAAAGACTGGCTGGAATTTAATCAATCTGAAGTAAAATAACAGTCAAAGTTCTCCCTGGTAAAACACTGACATCTGTGGTAGTACCTGTGATTTCCTAGCAAGTTCTGGAAAGCTGATCTACTTACTGGACCACACAGCCTGGACTGGAAGGGAGCTGCAAATCTTTGATGATCTGATTAATTAAATGAATAAATACTTAAAGGGTTACTCCACTCCAAAATATACCATTGAAAATTCTACTCATGATAAAAGTTTGTCCTTTTCGCAATAATAACGATGAGTCTGGTTGATGATGTAGTTTTGCGCGTGGAGTAAAAACAAGCAAGGAGGAAGGCAAAACGTCAAGCTGAGGTGTAGCTTATTGTTAAGAAAAAACATGCCTGATTCAAAAATAGGGTCTCAAAAATGCTAAATAATTTGTCATCATTTTTTTTGGTCATATCGAGCATCCCTATGCTATAGTGACATTACATGAATAAGGCCTTCATTTTTGTTTTCTATCTGTATAGAAATTCTCGTAGCTTCATAATATTACGGTTGAACCATTGATGGCAAATGGTTCATTCAGACAACCTCTTTTATACTTTTCTGCACCCTGACATACGTACATTTTTTTTGCAGTCAATGGGACAAACCTCCCGGTTTTCATCAAAAATATTTTGAATTGTATTTCGAAGACGAACAGAGCCGTCAGTGCTTGTAATATCATGGGGGTAAGTGATTAATGCCAAAACTTTCATTTTGGGGTGGAGTAACCCTTTAAATCTAAGCTGACAAAAAGCTTGGAAATCTCTGCTTGAGAGGAAGTCCATACCACGTCGAACCAGACCTTCAGATGCGATGGTTGGTTAGTGAGCCTTGAAATTACCACCAGGTCTGAAACAGATGTGAAGAAAACTGTATGGGTGTTGTTAATGACATGACTGCATTAGTGAGACAGAACCAGCTGTGCTGAGATGTTCGCTTGAGAACAAGTGGTTCCTGCAGTGAGACATGATTCTGTCCTACTCCATCAGCGGGTTAAAGACATGAGTGGTCTTACTATGATATCTCACTTTACTGTGTAATCCCAGGATTACTACAGAGCGTGTTAATCCAGCAACATGATGATAATGTGACTCAATCCTCACACCACACCATCAGTCCTGCTAACTCAAGACATATCCCAGCTTTCTAACGAGGGCTGCAATTGATCAGGCAGCCATTTTATTGGAAGCTATGACCTGTACATATGTGTACTGAAAAATAAAGCATCATTCAGTCAATAGTTTGCAACAGAACGTTTCTAGCCTTTCATCAGGATACAGTGTCCACATTTTCTTTTTCTTTTGATACTTGTAATGGATATATACATATCATTTTTAGAGCTGTTTCAAGTGAACTCTTTAACAAATTCGGTGGGTCTCCCAATCTACAAAATTTAGTGACACAAAGCCACACAACTAGATGACTTCATCCAAAGCAAACAAATCCAAAGCAGCTAAAAGCGTGAATATTATATTGATTTTGATGAGAGTTTCGTAATGTTTGTCAAGTGTATTCTTCTACACTTGTCGGCTGTGACCCAACGAGACCCAACATTGTTCTGGGACCTCATAATTCACAAATTAAGCACTGCTCATATTTCACAAACAAACACGGGCTCACAAAACATCCATTTCATTGATAAGCATCCTGCAATGTCCTCTAAAGCAGCACTGGCATCTCTCGACATCCTTCCCCTGTCTCTATTGTAAATTAAATTTCTCCCATTTTTGTTCCTCATAAAAGATTTAGCAGAAAGGTGATCTTAATCTGGGTCACTGGCATTCCTCGGCTCTTCCCCATTAGAATTTTCATCATGTTTAATATTCAACCTCTCTGTCTCATTACGCACTGCAGGATCACTCTCTCTTACATGCATGCGAGTTAGTACTGTATTGATGAAATTAAAATATACGTTGAAAAAGTGCACACCAAGATTGCATTTATTTAATCGAAAATACAGTAAAACAGCAATATTGTAAAAAATTACTACAATTTAAAATTCTTAAAATATTTTTAGTAACTACTGCCATCAAATGATTAACTGCGAAATATATATATTTATTTATTTTTCATCTTCCCCAAATGTTTAATGGTATTGTATGATGATTTTAGTAGTAAACACGCTGCATTTTTTAGACACACCCCTCAATCTTAGTTTGAACCTCTTCAGATGAGATGCAGGACATTACGTTCACACACACAGACACACACAAACGCAAATCATCAGATCTGTCAGAGCTAAACGCTGTCCTCTCCTTTCTAGTTATTCCAGTCGCCCATCTTCTCAATCATCTCTCATTATCTCTGTCCTCTATTCCCCTCTTCCCTCCTTCCAAATCATGCCACATGACCTACAACCCTCTTTTTTCACTGCTCCATCCCCGGCTGTCCTTTCCACATCCTCTCCTTGAGTAGTGTAGGCATGTTGAGCTGCTGGAGTGTATTATAGTATTCTAATTCCCTTCCCTGCATCTATCTGTCTCTCTCTGTGGCCTTGAAAGGGTGAGAGCCGCTCCCCCAGCACAGCCTCCCACATGCCAACAGACGACATACCGAGAGCCATAAAGAAACCTCACCCGTCTCTTCCTGAGCTCTTATGAGATGCATTTAAATTTTCTGAGATGATTATTTGATCCGAGTGGGATCCTCTGAAATAACCACACATATTGTGCAGTTTCAAATCCTGCTACATATATCCTCAGAAATAATCTTAGAAATGCTATGAAATGCACATTATGAAGTGACCTACACTATATATACACTTCATGTCGCATTCAGAGTTAAGTATGTGTAAAGTGTTTCAATCCAGTTTAACATTAATAATTATTACTGAAATTTTCATATTACATAATTATTATTCATTTTAAAAATGTGTATATATATATATATATATATATATATATATATATATATATATATATATATATATATATAAGTCTACTTTACATCTGCACTGATGTCAATTTTAAAAATCAAAATGAATTCTACTAGTTGAATAATATTTTAAAATGACACTATTGCTAGGTCGGTAAAATGTTATGCTCTTATTTTAAAGTCTTTTTACGCTAAAGATAAAATGGCAAAAATTGTGAAATATTCAATTAAAATAACTATTTTGTATTTCAATCTATATTACAATGTATTTTATTTCTACAGTGACGAAGCTGAATTTCAGCAGCCACTGCTCTATTCTGTAGTGAAAAGTGACCATTCAGAAATCAATTTAATGAACCCTTGCTGAAAAATTCTATTTATTTCATTCAAATAAATATATAAATACATATCTTACTGGCCCCAAAACATTGAATGGTAGTGTATATGTAACAATGTTGATGTTCGTACTTTAAATGACATTAACAAAACATTTTTACGACAATTAATCAGACTACATTTCATAATCGTCACAGCTCTAATGACAACAAAGCTGTTCTGCCAGAAATGGAGGAAACACACACTTGGGAACAGCACTTTAGATACCTCAGTGACTACTTTGCACACTCATTAAATGTCACATCGGAAAGACGTCCCGTGCGCACGCTCACCGACCCAACCTGTTAAAATTCACACAACTGTGTGTGTGTTTGCCAGTAGCTGTGGATGAGCTGCAGTCAGAGCAGCCCACGTAACTCTGAGGTCACATGAGAGTGCAGACACAGCCTGTGGCTCCTCTCGTCTTTGCGATTCTAAGAAGCGATTAAGCAGGCGAATACGTAGGAGTGGGAGTGGCACATTCCACCTTTTCTCTCACCCCATGTCACCCACTCCATCCGCCCTGCTAGCACGCGCACCCGCTCTTATTGTAGCCTGCGGCGCGGGAACGAAGACCTGCCGAAGACCCAGCCGTGACATCAACAAGCTTCCTGTGGAATCCTAATTACAGCAATCATGTACTTGACAAATTGTTTCAAATTCTCAGGTTTTCACTACGAAACTTACATGCACAGACATGCACAACATCTTTTGAAGTGGCAGAATGACTGCATACCGTCCAGAGCAAGGCAGGTTTGTCCCGAGTTCCTGTTGGATGCTGATGGGTCAGTGCCGCATCCCAGAGATTGTGATGGGGGGAGGAGAGGATATAGAGCGAGGAGGAGGAGGAGGAGGAGGCACAGTCAGACTGAGGTAGCAGCCTTTTATTTGGACCCATATGACACAAAGCCTCTTCTCCTCTCCCTTTTTCTTAATGACTAACAGCCTCTTTCATTTTAATGGATTGCAACGGAGGAGGATGGGTAGGGTGTGTGTGTGTGTGTGTGTGTGTGTGTGCAGAAACACTGTCTGCAGACACATGGAGGTGAAAAAGATTATGCCCCAAATGAAAAAGCCACCACCCTGCTTCTATTTTGATAACAATCCTGCCCATCTTAAAGAATGAACATATTACCATTGTCAGATACAGAAATGAAATGATACGTTTACATTTGGATGGCTGCTTAACTTGCTCTCCGAAAGTTAATATTTGGTCTGGTCCTTAGGGCTGGTGGAATGTTTTAGCTCTTTGTTTTGATGTCCACTATGCAAATGCTGTCTAATTGGCAAGAGAAGTCATAGCATACCTAATCTCAAAACTATCAATATCATTTATATCCTTCAAAGTAAAGACATAAAGACAAAAATAACTGCAGAAAGAAACACATAAGGCAACAAAAATGCAGAAAGAAATAGTGTAGAAAGAAAGAAATTAGAAAGAAATGCAAAAAATAAGAAATGCATTTCATTCTGCATGTCTTTCTGAATTTTAGTTTTTTGCTATTTTGCATTTTACCTTTATCTTTTTGTGCAGAAAGTCCTACATTTCTTTGTCTTGCAGGAAATTAGGTAGAATTCCACAAATGAAAAAAGAAATTCAGAAATAGACATAAAAGAAATACACAAATGAAAAAAGCAATAAATAAAAAGAAATTCACAAATAATAATAGAGAATATATAAAAAATATATATATATTTTATATATATATATATATATATATATATATATATATATATATATATATATATATATATATATATATATATAAAAATGGCAAAGGAATGCAATAAAAAAATCTGAAAAAAAAATGCAGAGAGAAAGAAATACAGGAAAAAAAGAAATATAAAAACTCATAATGAAACAAAAAACATTTTTATGTTTAATATAGAAATAATGCAGAGAGAAAGAAAAAGACAGCGCAAACACAGCAGTGCCGTAGACTGAATATTCCCTCTGTGTGTTTGGGGGGGTGGTTTGCATAAAGAGCCGTTTTGTTATTCAGCGTGTGATTGAGAGTCAGAATAGAAGTGATGTGGGAACAGCACAGCGTGGTTATTTTGGGTCCACGTGGCCCATTAGCAACAGCACACTGATAGCACCTTTACTGCAGCCCGCTGCAATCCAGCAGTCATTATGAAGTCTTTATGACCTGTGACAGCCAGTCAAGGCCTCTGGATTCTATCAGAGAACCGTCTCATTTACATTCACACAGGTGCTGCGGCTTATCCACAACCTACCTACACGAAGCAGCCAGTAAAGGGTGAACCCAAGAAAAGTTTGCATGTAATAATACAGAGTTTGTGCAAGTGACCTTTGTTTTCCGACTGCAACACTATCTTGCTTCAGCCTGAGGCAGTGCTAGACAACGTCGCCCAAAACAAGGACTTGTTTTCATAGGCGAAAAAACCACACACACACACACACCCCACACCTCCTTTCTGTCTTTGTCTTCTACTCAGGTTGGAGGCTGTGCGCCATTGTGGACAACAGTTTCTCATTTTCTTTGTTTGGCGTACAAACACTCCTCCACACCTCCATATGCTGTGCCTCCTTCCCTCCAGACCGCAGCCTGTCGGCTGAGAACGCCCCAGTCTGACTCGCCGCCGTGAGTGGGCAGAATAATGCAGACGGTTGCGTCTCCAGATGCATTTCTAAAGGACATTCCATATGCATCTTTAATTTTAGTTCAGACACGGCTGATTCAGTCTGCAGGAAATTACCGTGCTGTGGATTCACAAAGAGGGCCGATTGCGTGCGGAACAGGTGCTATATGAGAATGAACCTAAATCAGATTGAATTATAGGTGCAGAAGTATACAGTGTCTTCATAGATGTGCACATACGTGATAAAACATGTGAGCTGCGCATGTTTGACGGACAGACAAAAGAAAGGAGGCAGGCCGGGCAGAGTGATGGTTTTGAGGTAGGATGCTGTGTTTTGTGCGGTATTGGCACCGCCGCTGGGTGGGCGTGCTGATGGGGCAGTGCTGCATCACAGGGATGGTGATGGGGGAGGAGACCAAATCAGGTGGAGGAGGGGTGCTGCTGGCTGGACAGAGGAGAGCACAAGCAAGAGCCCTTTATTTGGACTTCAGTGAACAACTGGTATATAAACCATCTATCTAAACTATTCGCAAGTTTCGTGAACAACTAAAGGGTGCTTGCCAAGACTGTTCCCTACTTCTGTTTGCTTGTTTTTCCTTTCTGGTCGCATAACAAATTCAATTTTGAAAACAAATTTCTTTTTAGTATGGAAGCACATTTCAAGTCAGACGATGTAAGATGGTAACTTGCAATTGCTTCTTAAAAACTGAAAGAAAACTCCCAAGTTTTTAATGATTTTTGTATTCCTGAATTTCCTGAATCATATTAATAAAACAAAAATAGCATAGGTAAAATATGATTAAAAGCTTTTAAAAGTATTAGAGGAGAGAAGTATTTTTAGAGAAGATACACATACACTGCAAAGAAAAACTAAAATGGGTTTTAATGTCACTATTGATTAGGATTTATGTCTTTGAATAATAAAGGTTTTTTAAAAGTATTTAAAGTGTACAGTGTAGTTCCACTTTAGCACGATCAAAAATACTTCAGTATATCTTTAGTTGTCCACACAGTTAAAGTGCATTAAGTACAAAATTATTGCAGTGCAGTATAATTAATTACATGAATATTTACATTTATTTGTAGTATTCTTTGCATGAAATAAATTTAGTATATTTATTTTTCAATAGGGATCATTTCAACTAAATCTAAAAGTATGTCTTACATTTCACGGCAAAATAGGCGGAAAAGAAATAAGCACATCGGCAGAAATGTAAATATATAACATTTTTTGTTAATTTTTTGTTAGTTTTTATCAGTTGCACAAATCAGATATTTAACATCAAAAGCACATTTAAACATGTTTATGCAGAGAATGTGTGTAAAATATCTAGTCGTCATCTTTTGTGTCTACATGACATTTTAAGATTAGCTTTGCACACACTACAATTCTTACAATGCAGAAGAGAAATGACAATCATTTAGCTTCTGTGCGAATAATGTTTATCTAAGTGCTTGGCACTTTGGTCTTGATGTGAATTTGCACAAAAATCAAATTTTCAATTTATTGGCTGATAGAATTTGTATGAATCAACAAATGAAAATACCATATTGATTGTCTGTCACGAGACCCCCTCAATGTCTGATCGCGGCCCTCTCAATACACTGAGAATAAACTGAATTAAGTTCGAGTTACAGGTATGACAGTATGTAATGGTATAAAGCTGACACAGATAGCATGTTGTTCATATTAATAAAGATATATGGGTGTGATGAGGATTAAAGCAAATCATAGCACTAAAAACAAACACACACACACACACACACATACAGACGCACACGTTCCAACCGACCTCGTCCTCAAGGCTGCTTGGGAGATAAACTGTGGAGGAATCAGGGCAGAGGGTAGAAAGGGAGGGGAACAGTGAAGGTGAAAATGAAAATGGCCTCACATTGTCAGGGACAGAAAGTCTACAGAGCAATAAACAGAGGGCTGCTGTTTACAGAGACCTTGCTTTTTTTTCAGAACGGCTTTGTGTTTTCACACGGCTCTGCAAAGTGCAATCTTCTGTTAAGCCCCAAAACATCACTACTGGATAAAACACATTACTGACAAACTTTTATGCACATATACAACATTACGTAAAGACAGATTTACCAGTAATAAAAAATTATAGATTTTTTTTTTTTAAGTAAAGCAGAAATGGGAGCTTGTCCTTTTTTTTTTTTTTTTTTTTTTTCTAGTCATTTCTGCAAAACCGCATTTTAGTTTAGCAAGAGTAACCCCATTGCATTCAGCTATGGTTAAATTTAGTGGCAGTTTTATAATTAGTGCTAATATCATTAAGCAATTTAGTTTCTGAGGCTAAGCCCTCACTGTTGGTTTAAGAGGACAATCCCTGTGCGTCTACTGCTAGAGGAGATAACCAAAGACTTGCTGTCTTATATCATAAATGACTTTCATGATATAGCTTTAATGTATTTAATTATGCTAGTACAGCAGCTTTAATGCAGGTAAGTACATCTCTCTCAACATCAGCTTTGATCATCCAAGATCAGTGGAGATGTTCGAGATAGTCAAGTGTTTTTCTTCTTGGGGCAGGAGACGTCACAAATCGTTATAAATGAAACGTTGTGGAAACCGCAAGACTGACAGTTTATCAGGTGTATCTGCTGATGCAGGTCTTCACGTGAAAGATAAAGTGGGGAGCTGTTGAGGTGGAAACATGAACTTAAAAGAAAGGAACTTTAATTGGTTGCTTATATTTAATATAAAAAGCCGAGGCCATTGATTGGATGGAATCTAAAGGTGACGTTGCAATCATTTCAGAATTTATTGTTCGTGCACGTGTTTGTGCATCAGTTGTGGGCCACAAGCAAAATTGTGGGAAAGCATTATCTGATCTAATTTCCCTTCAGCACAAAACAACGCCAATCATCTCAGCGGGCAGGGGGCAGAATTACACACAAAGCCACTTGCACTAATGTGCGAGTCTCCCAGTGCTGAGAGAGAAGGTCTAAGATATCAGTACTTATGCAGCACTTCTTGTGGAAAAAACAGGAAGTTCTCTGGCAAAGAGGAAGGGATCCTGATGACTGCTATTGACTGAAGCGTATCAGCACACAGCGTATGTGGTGTAAGTTTACCTACAGACTATGGTTTAATCCTGTACGACTAATAGGTTTGCTGTTACAACAGATACATGACGAGGCATTACATCAGATGGTGATTTGAAAGAGGATTTCACCTGGCATTAGACTTTGTGTGTCCTCTAACATCATTATCAGTAGTCAATTTCAAACAATGAAGATAATGGTGCTAACTGATACAAAAACGCTATGTACAAGGTTGTAGTGAGGTCGATTTGTTTGTCAGCATCCACAAATGATGAAATCTTTATGAAATTCTTGGGAATAAAATTATGGTTAATAACGTAATTGTTTTGGCCAATATTACGCACAACTGTGTCTAGATACAATAAAATGCTGAACTAAAAACTAAAATTTGATCAAATTTTAATATATTTAAAAATAAAACTGTTGTTTCAAATTATAATAATAGTTTACAAAATTTCTATTTTAACTGTATTTTCTATCAAATAAAAGTAGTAAGCATAAGAGATGTCTTTCAAAAACTTTCATGCATTACATTTTTGAAAAATGTCCATATAAATGTCTGTGCAAACTCTCATTTTTGGTTCTATGTTTTTTTTTAAATAATTGTAAAAGAATAATATTACAAAATGTCAAAATACTTATTTTTCTTTATTATGGAGTACAGCAATAATGGCAGCTTGTACAGTTGATGTATGAATGTATTCCTCCATACTCATCAAAAAAAGTGGAACAGCATAACCTGACTAACCAGGGGACCGGTCTTGTTGCACAGCATCTGAAATGTTATTACGGTCATTTTGAAATTCAAAGACGGTTGTCATTTCCGTGTTATTGCCTCCCAGAACTGTTACACCACTCCGTTTCGAACAGCAGGCATCCATGAATGCACTGAACGCATTCATTTTGTTTCGTCTGCTTGCTGAGGATCAAGTCATTTATTACATATGAAGATTATTATATCCAGTAGCTTACTAAGTGCCTTTTTAGTTCTCCTTGACTTATTGGATGGAAATGATGCTTATTTCCAAATGTTTTGTGACAAATGTTTAATTTTGCACACAAGTTAAATTCGCACCTTTAGATAGAGACCAGTGTGAATTGGTTCTTCTGAAATCATTTTAATATTCTGATCTGCTGCTAAAGAAACATTTCTTCATTTCTAATTTACTAATACTGTCTGATAAGCGATGTCATATCAGTATACTGTGCATCCCTACCAACTGTTCAGACAACCTCCTGATCAAAGTATAGTTTAACACAATCTGTACAATATAGGAGATCAGTCTTGCTTGCGTAGAAAAAAAACAAACTCTTGCCCTTGCTAAGCGTTCATGAGATTACTGATTGAACCGGATGAGGGTTAAAAGTGTAAAAGCCTGGGCGCAGGCCTCATTAACATTAATAAGAGGGTTTTCAGTAGCAGCGAAGGAGTGATACAGAGAGCACGAGTGTAATGTACAGACCCAAATGACTGATCCTCCGGCCTGGTTAGGATAGGATAGTTGGTGGGAGTCATGGGCCTTACTTCTAATAAATCTGTGCTAGACTCACATCTGTTTGTGACCAACAGCTGGGTCACCGGGTGATCCCATGTTATCCCGCATCTCCTCTATCCCTCAATCTCACATCTGTGCCTTTTACGATTCTTTCTAATGGATCCCTCTCAAGAGCTACATCGCACCAATATTAACACAGAAAATGTGCCAAAGGTCGCCTCTCAGTTCCACTTTCTAGCTCCTAATATGCCCAGCTATTTTTCCAAAAGCACTTGCTGCTGGTGGCGCACCATGTATTAAAGCTCGTCTCTCATGGAACACAAAACATGATTTATTGAAGACCTTCCAAGATGCTCTTTCCATAAAGGTGACTCGAACTGTTGACAAACATGTCCCCTGACCTTTCAGTCATGGCAAAGACTTCACATAGACACATTTTAAAATATTAAAAAAAAGAACAGAATAACAAATAATGATTTAAATATCACATGTGAGATACATGTACAGTATGTGCACAATTCTTAAGCATGTTAAAATTCTGGTCATAATTATTTTACAAGCACATTTGACCAATTCCAAATCCATAAATATTAATAACTATTATTAATTTTGTATGTAATCATTTAAGGTATATAGAATTATTAACAATGGCTGGATCTGATGCCTTATACTCAGGTGTGTATAATTATTAGGCAGATGCAAAAAAAAAAGAAAAAGAAAGAGATTTCACATCAAAAAATTGTTAAAATGACCATGAGAAGTATTGAAAACTAATGCAGTACAGAAACAAATAAAATCATGACCGACGGACAGTGAAATGCTCAGTTTTTTTCTTGTTGCTTTTTTTGTCCTTTGACAAAACCACCCATGATTAAACACAGCACTATATGTTCTACGGAAGAAAGAAAGTCAAACATGTTCGGAACTACACAACGAGGGAATAAATAATCATTTTTGGGTGAACTGTTCCTTTAAGGCAAGGGTTACATCAATATCTTGAGATCACACCCATGTTTGTCACCCTTTCTCTGCAGAGTACCAAGGTCACCGGGTGCTACGAACACACCTGCTTTAAATTTAGAAGAGCAAATAGGCACGGCGGTGTGCCCCTTTTACAATAGTTTATCTTATCTCCTTCCTCCAACAGGGTGTTTTATTCACCCTCCAGTAAAAGCAGAAGGCGCTGATAGCACCGGGTCCAAATTTCAGGGGCGTTTTGGAGATTTATGGAGCAACCTTTACACGTCTTCTCTGAAACGCACCCTACCCACTCCCCATAAAACAATCAGGGAGAGGTGCGCGGACACTGCGAGAGGATATTACACAAACACTTTCACGAGGCCCTCACACCGAGCGTGCTGGAACAGGCGGTGTGCGCTTTGTGATTATATTCAAGAGTCCACGGCACACACGCAGACAACTCATTAAAAGTAAAGCAACCTTATGATCAGGAGTCTACGATTTAATTGCCCAGAGATAACGAACACGCGCATGTGCTAAAATCACAGCAGGCCGTCATTCCCTCAAACAAAACACATTGTTAGCCATCGGTCACGGGCACAAACCTATAAGTGTAATAATTAATTCAAACCCTTGTTATTTGAGGGTGGCTTTGAGGGGTGGCAGTTAATAATTAAGCAACCTCTGGCCTTGGCTCAGTGGAAAGCGTTCTCTCTTGCAGCAAATGAGGCCTTCAGAAGAGCACCCCAACACACACACACACACATAGAGGCCAAGACTAAAATACTAGCATGTTGTCTACTGCAAACACTTCAGTATAATCTGTATCCACCTTATTGTGCAATGTGGAAGTCCAGTAAGCCGTTTCTTTATTAGATTTAGACGGCCATAGGTAAATAACTAAATGCAATAAACATGCATTTACAATGCACTGTGTTTATGATTACGATAATAAAAATAATATGAAAACAACAACAGTTTCCAATAAAAATCTGAACAGAATGTATACATGTAAAATAAGTAGAGGCAAATGACGAAAGCCTTGCACATTCAAGTTAAAAATAAGATGGCTATTGCATACAATAGCATGTAAAGCGCATACTACTGTAAAACAGTAGGCTACATTTTTGTTGCATAATTTCATTATGTTTACTTTAGCAAGTCCAATTATCGCCTTACATAAAATGTTTTTTTAAAGAATTTAATTATATTAATAAAATAACAAATAAAACAACAAACTGCAATAAAATATAGTCCACTCAAATGAGTAAACTAAGTTATTAAAAATTAAATCATGTCGCACTAAAATAAAAAAAATGTATGTTTAGTAAAATGTATAACAGTAGGTCACTGTAGTATTCTACATATTTTACAAATCCTCATACTCCATACAGCATAATACATATTACGTAATGCTGAAATGGTATGAGTAGCATGGTAGCATGCAAATCTGACTAAAAGCGAATGACTTCAAAAGCCTCGTATGATTTTGTCGTATGATTTCATTACATTTACTTTAGCGAATCCAGTTTTCACCTTGCATAAATGTTTCAGTATCCAATAAAACAAATTTAATAAATGAAATAAAAAAAATGTAAATAACCACAAACTGCATACAGTATACATATTACGCAACTCTGAAATGGTATGGTAGCATGCAATCTGTACACAGTCTGACAGTCATCCCGAGGGGACATTTATAAAAGAGTATATATTCATCTTAACAGGGTAAGGGAGGGATCTTTAGAAAATATTCACATTTCTTCGTCTTTTTATCTTCAAATGCATCTTTATCAGTCGCTGCCCCCATGCAATCATTATGGGAGAGGGGGATGCCTGATCATGTGCGTAAAAGGGGGGAGGAGAACACTGGTCCGTTCTTCATGCTCCTTTTCTTTTGTATGATTCATCTGAAGAGTCCTTCAGATTTTATCGGCCGGCTCCTTCCCCATTTCTCCCCTCCATGCCTCGCTATCTCGCTCTGGGTCCTCCAGATTAACTCGGCAAACACACTCATAATCAAATAGAACACACACTGGGAAATGTCATATGTTAATGGCCTTGCATTTTTAATAACATTTCCATTAGGTGATCATGTGATTATCGCCCTTGGTCTCTCCCACACAGTCTCTTTATTGCCTTGTAGGCTCATGTTGGGGGGACACAGTCATCTTTTCAATCCTCAGATGCAGACGAGGATGACCGTCTGTTTCAAATGTCTTCACGTCTGCCTATCTATACACATGGTATGTCGTAAGACTGACAGGCTGGTTTAATGGAAATAGCTGCACTCTTCAGTATGGGTGGGATCTCTGTCCATAGCTGCCCGGTGGGACGGTTGAATCAGATAAGAATCGTCGACCTGCTGAAACCAGAGAGAACGACCTGACAGCATTAATGAACCTTCTCCTCTCCTGCCTGTCATTCAAACGCAGCCGCATACTGCCGTCAACTCGGCTGACAGACACAGAGCTGCTTTATTATAGTTTCAGGAGGTCATGCTATGATTGTGTGAATGTTACCATGTGATAGCCATGCTGACAGTGAAAGTGAGGAGAACATCTGGCAACGGTTCTGAAAAACATTTATTCTGAGAAAATCGTGCATAGGTCTAACATTTCAACATTTAGTAGTCTAGCCATGAGCTCTGATGTCATTTAACAATGTTTCTTCCATTTTCTTAAGAATTGTTTTGATAGCCAGATTGCTATAAGAACCAAGAATAGGGGGTGGACTGGTTTTTTCTTGGCTTGTGCCCCTCAGCTCAGCTGCATATGTTCTGCTTGTACTGTAAGCAATGGTGTTGTCAAATTATACATTAGAGCAATATCCTGCGAGGAATAGAATTAAGAACTTTTTAATACTTGTGAATTCATTAGAATCATTAAAAGACAGAATTGTGATTCATATATGAATAATGTTTTTGTGCACCCTTAGTTTTGAAGGAATGGCAACATCTCTCCCTCTTCTTTAAGACAGTGCAACATGGCTATGCCCCCCTTTCTTTTCACATTCTTGGGCATGATGGGGTTTATCTGTGACATATCTGTTATCTTGTGACATCATAAACCTGGGAAGTAGCTCATTGTAGTCCCTATGAGCCGTTTGCGTAGACATTAAACTGCCAGAATTGTAAAAGACTTTCAGTGTCATAACTTTGCAGATATTATTTATGCAGCAACATTACACAATAACTAAAGTTAGAAACATTTAACCTGCCATGTAGATGACTAACCTGCCTATTTTCGAATAATAATTGTTAATGCCATAATTGAGCTCTCTTTAAAATATACCTGAACACTTGTTAACAATAGAAAACAACAACAAAAAAAAGTTTAGGTTAAAAGTACTAAAATCTAAATACAATATTTTAAAACTAAATCAAAGTAAAAAAAAAAAAAAAAAAAAACTATTAAGAAAATGTCAAAAACAAAAAATGATAATCAAAATATATAAAAAACAAGTTTTAAAACACTGATACTATATTAATATACAAATGATAGTAAAATAACACTGTTTTCAATCAGTATCAATCAACAGTTTGTGTAAAATTTTAGTTCTTTAAATACAAGTTCGTATGAAATAAAAATAAAAGTTAGTTGTTAATGTCAGAGCTGGTTTGTTGGACTCAATTCTTTATAGAAGAACTTTTATCAAAGTACCTTTTAAAACTCCCACTGAGGAAATGAATGGCAAAAATCCTTCTAGAACCAAGGCCACTGAAAAAAGTGGGCAGTCACTGTTAGTCTCTTCAGAAATTCAGTCCCACATACACATTCTCTCACAAAGCAACTGAACGACCACGACACTTATTTTTGTGAAGCGTCCTCTGTCATGTTTCAGCCTGCTGTTTGTCTGAGTCACAAGCAGTGCGCGGTAAGGCTGTTTTCACACTCGATTGGACTGCTTGGTCCAAACCTAAGAGCAATTCCACCCCCTCACCCAGCTAGTCTCTTTTCAGATTGTACTTTTGGGTCTGAACCGCAGAACCAACCAAACATAAAGAACTCAGCTCTGATCAAGGGCTTCAGATTTCCCATTCGAGCATCAGTAAGAGGGTTTCCAGCTGGAAAACATGGATCAACTACTTGTCTGCTTTTGATGACCGTACCTGCAGCTACTGATGTTGTTGTTGGGCATCTTTGAACTGTCTGTCTGTAAACACTGAGACAGTTCAGAGCAGATCACAGACGTCTGCTGTCTGAAGGACGGGGAGAGAGATACTGTGAACGCAGAGAGCACTGGTGTGAAAACAAGAGATGAGGAGAGGAGAAGAGGTGACAGGAGCTGTGATGATGAAGGGAGGTTAGTCTAAGAGAGAAGAGGTAAAGAGAGAGGCGATGCAGCGTTTAACTCTGACAGATCTGTCGAAGTGTGTATATTGTATGTGTGAGAGCATGTGTCTGATATTCTCTGCATCTCCTGCTGACACGCATTCTAGTGCAGTCAGAGAAATGATCACATGTAAACACACACACACACACACACACACACACACACACACACTTACTCAGCTACCAATATGGGAAGACTTTTATTGTATAATTCTTGCCATTTTACCAGCCATAATGATATATATATATATATATATATATATATATATATATATATATATATATATATATATATATATATATATATATATATACACACACACACACACACATACATATATATATATATATATATATATATATATATATATATATATATATATATATATATATATATATATATATATAAAAATATAATATCAATATATCAAAATCAATATATTAGATTTCTGAGAGACAGCTGTAAATTTGGTATTGCTAACACATACAGAATTATATTTTATTTTTTTAAGTACAATTAATGAATTAATTATTGACTGCATTTTTGAATGTACTAATATTGTACAATATTCATGGTTTGGGCTATTTTTGATAAAACAAAAGCGGCCTGAGTGAGATTTTTGTCAAAAAACTCAAGTGTTTCAACAGCAATTTTTTTTTAAAACAGCAAATCTTTATACAAATACTAACAAACTGGTCAAATTACGGAGGCAGTTGAGTTAAAAATGTAGCTGATAGCTTCAGCATGGGCCACTGAGTGCTAGTTAAGTGTTGGCTACAAGTGCAATATTGTGATATCCATGTCTAAAAGCCCCCAGGATAATCACACCTTTTGCTGAGCATTAAATAAAAGTAGTAGCTTCACACGCTTATCTAATTATTTATTTTTACACTTGACCTCTATCACTAGCCTCCAGAGGGAAAGCCACACTGTCAAAGTCACACTGTCATTTTCACATGGCCTACTTTCCCTACTACACACATCACTCGGCACAGGCTCTGGGCTGCGCTCGCATTTGTCCTTTGGGTTACTTTGCCACTAGGGCTGAAACAAATCCACCCATGTAATGACAAAGGTCATTCAAATCCATCGGAGCTCTAATAGCTGGTCTGAATCACTCAAGCTTTAGCTCTCCTGAGCTTCAGCTTATGACCAGATCGTCTGATGACATCCAAGAAACCTGTCACTACACGCAAAGATGTACTATGACCCGATTATGCATTGAATTACACAAAAAAGCATTAAATATAGAGATTTTTCTTTTTTTTTTACTTTTAAGAGACAGTAAATGCATGAACTTAAAGTTTATTAAGTACATGTTTCACCCCCGTTTTAAAAGGGGAAAAAAAATTAAATGACATTTTGTTAAAAGAAAATGAGTAACATTATTTTTATGACAATTAAGCACTTTTACCAGTCAAATTCCTATATCAAAGCTATTTCTCTCGCTCTCTCCAAATATATTGAGATTTTTACACATTTGCCTTTAAATAGTATACAATTACATTGCATTATGGTCATTTTACAGGAAAAAAATTACTTTTTACAAAATTATTTTTTTATTTTTAAAATTGTATTATTTATTATTATGATTTTTCTTTTTTTTTTTTTTTTTTTTTTTTTACAAAATTCTTCTAAAATTGTTCCGAAAATAATAAATAAATACATTTTAAATAAAACCTTTTTATTTATTAACCTTTAAACTAAAACAAATAAGTACATTTTAAATAAATAAAAATTTGACACAGAAAAAAATACCTGAACATTGTTTTTAACTCAAGATGAAATGCAGGCTAATTTGAACTTGCATTTTCCACATAACCACGTCTGCTGCATTTACACTAAACAAGAGGCTATGGCTCTGACTAATAATGCCTTTTTAATGCACACTAGCTCGGTAAGGATATGAATCACTTGTTCACATTTATTAAATACTAGTAAAGGCGCATAATTCACCGCTGCAGGGCTTTAACGCAGTGGTAAAGTGCAGGTCTAATGCAGTGGCTCAGCTTTATTATGCACCACAGCAGGGATCTGATGAACCTTTCCAGGCCAATCATGGGGTGCAGTGATGTACAGGGGTAGTGCAGCGCTTTGGGGCAGACCGTGACCTTGACAGCATCTGTTCGGAGAACATGGCTCCACCGCTCTGAGCTCCGTCATCTACAGCAGCATGTTTAACACTACATGTGTGTTTGTCCCTCATACCGAGGTGTTAAGTAAATTCTCTCCATCCTGCAGTTCCCAATGTACACCTCAACCACCCCCCCGACTGTCTTCTCTTCCTCTCTTTTTCTTGTCTAGCCTCAGGCTCTTGCACTGAGAGGTCAGGGCACCATAGCCACAGCGTCGAGACTGACGCTTCAAATCCCTGATCACACACACACCAGACGCAAAACACCTATACACACACTAGTAGTAGTAGTCAGGAAGCAGGTTGCATTTGAATGGAAAACGGAAAAACTTGCACTACACAAACTACATATACACCTCAAAGCTGGGTTGAGATTAGCAGCAGGAATAATTGTGCATTTAGACACTGATTAACTTTTACGAGAGGTCAAATGGGCACAGAGAAAAAAAAGAGAAGACTACACCTAGTAAATGGCCACCTACTAGATGAAACTTTCTGCACATACATGAGATCACATTTGACTGTGTCTCCTCCTCATGTTCAAGCAATCTGAAATCACTTTGAGGTGACGAAGGTTGTTCTTTGTGGCTGAACATTTCACTTTCAAGAGCAACTCTAATCAGTCAGAGAGAGTCGTCTTGATTACCTGACCTCTTTTTTCTCTTTTATCTCTTTTCCCATCTCCCTTCCTCCATCATCATCATCATCATCATCTCTATACATTCTTGTGAGAGTCCTGCTGATAAATGGAGTTGAGGGGGTCTTTCTCAGCTGATGGGCCTGAGAGAGGGCTATGCCTGCCCTAAAGTTTTACATTCATGCCATTTGCAGACTCGTTTATCCAAAGCAGCTTTCATTGCATTCACTACATAAATTTTTTAACTTAATGAGCTATATCATGGTGTAGTTTAAAATAATGGAGATCTTTACAGTTTGAAACAAGACGCAAAACAGTATTCTACAATCTCAAAAACCTTTTTTTTAAATTCATTTATATATTTCAAAACATTGCAAACTCTGTATTTGTGTATTTTATTTCTCCTTACTCAAATTCCACTGACTTGAATGGCATTCAGAACACAACATGAATTAAAAAACAATTACAGTGGAATTCATTATAACAAGCATTTATGACTAAATTAATTAATTTAAAGTGAAAGTGAACGTAAAAGTGTGTGGGGAAAAGTGCTATACAAATAAACTTGGGCTTATGTAAAATACAGTACAGAAAAAAATGATGATTGCAGAAAAAAAATTATATTTCGAATTATTGTATATTTTATCTATTATAGTTTATCCAAACAATTATGTTGTGACGTTCCAAACCTGCATGACCTTCTTTCTTCTGCAGAACACAAAAGATTATATTTTGAAAAATGAAAAATTAAATATATTTCATTTTAGTCTTCCACAGAAAAAAGACAAGTCCTGCATTTTTAGAACAACACAATGGCAAATAATATGTAAATGACAACATTTACAATTTTTGGATGAACTATCCCTTTAAGGATTACAGCATTATTCTACCACCAAATACAGTGCATGTCAAATCCTGTTTCAAATCAACGTATTTCTGATTGGGATTCATTGATTCTCTGTGAACACAGCCTTCACTTGTGACAAGGAGCAAGAAAAGGTGGGTGCTGGAATAGTAGACACTATGGGACAGCGTTGAGTTTGCGATTCTGTAGCTCATGTTCTTTACAGTGTGTTTGAGTCGGTGGGTGTGTATGCACATATGTATGCAGCCTGTATATTTATTAGACGCAGCTGAAAAGAAAACTGCATGTTCTTCAAAAGCCGCTTTCTGTATTGAAGATTTCAGATTGCCTTCAATACAGAAAGATTACAGCTATACCTCTACTAAAGATGTAGATAGGGGGAGGAAGGAAAAAAAAAAAAAAAAAAAAAACACTCTGCACTTCCTCGTCATTATCTAAATGCAGAGCTCTCTGGGTTGCTAATGTCTCCCACAGACAGAGAAGCTGCTGGAGAACGCAGCGAGGAACTACTGACTTAAAAGTCCTGGAGAAGCTCGCACTGACCTCCCTGCAGCTCAGCTTCTTCATTTAACAGATCGTATTTTCATAGTTCATATAAGTCGTTCAATGATAAAACAACTGAATTTAGTCTGCAAGTCAAAAACGTAAGAACTGGATCTGCCTGATACTTATAAACGAATCATCCAGAATGGTTTGAAAAGATTGGACTTAAAACAACAAATGTTCATAAATCCAACAGACATCGCTACTTCTCTCATGAACGGGCCAAGGACAGCTTTGTCAGATGTATTTTCAGTCAATAATAAAGCCTCTGTCACCATTCATTGTAACTGCATGGAAAAATAAAGACCAGCAGTCTCCAGAATAACTCTTTTGTTTTCCATGGAAGAGAATGAAAACGTGAATGTGAGTAAACGATGATGAATAAACAATTTTCTGCGAAATAATGGTTAATTTAGCAAAAAAAAAAAAAAAAAAAAAAAAATCAAATAAATTATTACCTTTAACAATCTAAAAACACATCCATAGCACTCTGTATCTTTAGAGCTCTCTTTCCATCGCTCTTTTCCTCTTTATCTCATCTTCATCTATATAAAATTTTTTCTTATTGTCCAGATCTGTCTCTTTCTTTGAAAGCAGCAGGGAGGAGGCCACTCGATCACAATCGATAACTACATCTCTTCGCGCCCCATTCTGCCTATTCCACAGCTCTCTAAAAACGTGTGTGTAAAAGAACATGATTCTTCTACACACACACACTTAACACCACTGCCAGGAACCTATCAGTACTATGCCTTATTTTCATCCTTATCTCTATTCAAATATATTTTCTATATAAAAATACACGTTATTATTTGCATTTTCAAATTTCTTTCAAAAATTTGGGATCAGTCTTTTTTTTTTATAAGAAATTTTCCAAAATTTTATCAAAATTACAGTAAAGACAATATATCAAAGACAAAATAACAACATACATACGTATGTTAATGACAATAACATAAAGACGATATATTGTTGACATTTCTATTTCAGTTCTTTTTCAGTTCTGTTCATCAAAGGATCATGAAGAATGTGCCATGGGCTCCACAAAAATATTTACCAGTTTTTAACATTAATTATAGAAAGAAATCTTGAGCTCTAAATCATATTATAAACATTTATAATGTTTATAATTATAACATTTTTTCATCATATTATGATGATTTCTGAAGAATCATCATTTCTGAAGTGACACTGAAGACTAAAGGAATGAGGCTGTAGATGCATTTGCCTTTACAGGAATAAATTACACTTGCATTCAAACAGAAAATAATAATATTTCACGATATTACTGTTTTACAATATTATTAATAAAATGAAAGCAAGCTTGGTGAGCATAAGATGTCTTTCAAAAACATACTGACCCCAAACCTTTGAACAATAGTGTATAAATCTATACAGATATCAATATCAATAAAACTTTTTAACGTTAGCCACAATATTCTTCTTAATGCTATTTTTCCATATATAAAAAACACATAACTAAATTACAACTAATTTACGTTTTTAGAAATGACAAATATTAGTAGAACATTGTTTCATTTTATAAATTTTAGTAAAACATCTTACATTTAGTGGCTAAGGAAAATTGAATAAGGATGTTCAGATTTGATTACTATAAAGCAAGAGAATAATACTGATTAAGGAAATGGCTTCCTGTGCTGAAAACATGCGCACACGCATTTCATTTGAGACTCTTGAGTAATCACGGGGTTCAGACCCCATACAGTGTTTCTTACCGTCCTCTTCCTTGTGTGTATTTTGCGGGCTGTGCATCCTATCTGCGCTGGAGGGGTGGTTCAGGTCAGACAGTGCGGCGTGACGTTCAGCTGATATCCATGTGGGGTCACTCATATCAAACTCCTCACTACTCACTGAACAGTCATCCTGAGGAGAGAGCCAGAGAGATGTCAGTCCAACAGCTGAGGCAGGATTGCTCATATCGGCACCACGTCTGTGCGTGTGCGCGAAACTAGAATAGATGTGAAAGTCAGATTGGGCTGTGATGTTGGCAGGCAAACAGGCCCATGAGGAGAGCTGTCAGAGAGAGCAGTCACCCCCTGCTGAGTGACAGCATCACTCATACACACACACACACACACACACACACACACACACACACACACACACACACACACACACACACACACACACACAGACAACCAAAATTACGGCTGAGCCCCAAAGCACAGTGCAGAAGCGCTGAAAAAGAAAGCACAGTATACAACTTAAACGCGGTCATTTATTTATTACTGAAAAATTCACATTCCGACTGCCTTTAAACATGATTCAACTATTCAACATTATGTTTTTTTGCCTTTGTGACTGCTGCGAAAATCAATCAGTGAGCATGAATCAATTTGTAAACGAAGGAAATATTTATCGGCTAATATTTGATTTGTATGCGTGAATAATGGTTACATAAACACACAGTTTACCTGCTGACAAACATGCATTGAAATGTCTAACGTAAATTAAACCTGTAAAATATTTTCCAAAGGTATGCATCTCAAATGAAATTATATTCTATAAGCAGACATTGAACCGCGGTCATGAACAGTATTCAAAGTATTCCTATCATGGACACAGATTAAAATTAAAAAGCAAAGGTTATGAAAGGTTGTGCAAATGAAGAAAACTTTTAACCATCGGTGAAACTTTCTTAATATAAAAAAAAAAAAAAACATTCAAATGTATTCAAATAGAGAATACTTTTTTTATTATAAAAAGTATCCTACAAGATTACAGTTTTTACAGTATTTTTGATCAAATAAATGCAGTCTTGGTTACCATGAGTTTTTTAAACCTTTCAAACCGATAAAAAAAAAGTCTCACTGACCACAAACTGTAAAACATTACTAAAGTTCTGTAGATTCTTGTACGAAATATATAAAAAACCTATTTCTCCCAATTCAACTCATCTATTTGTGAAAATGAACTATTAACTATTTGTTGCATCTACACAAGCAATTCGTTCTGTTTCATAACAGATCTCTTCAAAATGAAAGATTGTTTTCCTGAATAAATGCATTTTCCCCATTCAATACATCAAACTCACAGCAGTCAGTGGTGAGGATGCCTGTATATATGAATCAAATAAATCACAGCATTCTGTTTTTCACCACATTTGACAGCATCATTTCCTCAAGTTTGGATGACACTTCAAGTACATTTGTAATGTTAATGTTCTGGATAATTCATAGAAAAAGTCAAAAGAATCGTTCCTGAGAGAACAAGGCTAAACATTTCCAAAAAAGGAAAGAAAAAAAAATCCTTAAAATGTATTATTGCAAAAATAATGACTATGTAATGATGGCTATTAAGCTTAATTTGTTCCCTTGACTTATTAAATTGCTCCTCAATTTCAGAAATTTGTTCAGTTTGATAGCATCCTGCTGAGACCTTCCACCTCTGGAGGACAGCCATCAACCCATTTTAATCACATAACAACCTATATCCGCAAATGAATGTCTCTAAATAATCTCAAGAGCTCAAGTGGTTCTGTTCAGTAGTTACAGTCTGGAACATGTGTTCATTATCAACATGAGCATCTCAAACTGGCTCGATTGGCTGTACATGCTGTGCTGGGTTAGTAAAGCAATGAAATACCTGTGCATAATGTGCTGGACGGAAGAAGATGATTTATTAGACAGGCGAAAGTAAAAGCCGCCCCAGGGACAGCGGGTGAGGGCCCATCTGCTCATGCCTGTTGTTGAAGGGAAACCCTGCCACCCTGCCGCACGGCACGACCTCTGTTTAAACAGACTCACCACCCCAGCCCACCAGAGCTGCCAATCACACAATACCTCCCACCTCCAGCCCAGCGCCGGCTCTGATTGGTTAAGGCACTTTACATGCAAATTTGACAGTGCATTATTGATGGGACAAAGTCTTCCACCCTGCTGCTCCCTAAAGGAGTTTTAGCTGTTGTTCTGTGCCAGTTTAATATGCAAGGTGAGTTTGACACAAGACTGCCTGGATAGTAGTTTTGGCTTAAAAACTTCAAACAGATCAAATAGGTCAAATAGATTTTGTTTTACATTTAGTACATTTGTTCAGCAGTATTATCAAAAGTGACTGTAGAAACAATCATCATATTAGAATAGATTTGAATTAAATTTTTATGTTTTTAAATAAATGCTGGGCTTTTGCTACTTTCTATTCAAATAAGAATCCTCAAAATAAAAGGTTCCCAAATGAGCAGATTAGAATGATTTTTAAAGTATCAGTGACACTGAAGTCTAAGTAATAAATCAAATTCATTGGTTAATGAAAAAAAAACAGCTTTAAAGTCAGGGATAAAACACATTTTAAAAGCTATTAAAACAGAAAACGGCTATTTTAAATTATACCAATAATAATTCCACATTATGTATTTACCATATTTTAGATCAAATTAATTCAGGCTTTTGCTGTGCAAAATTGCTATGTTTCTTTTTTGTACAATAATAGCAATGTATATTAAAGCCTTTTACATTTGTGACTGGGATACATTGTTTTTTGTCTATTGCAATAATTGTATGGGTCAAAATTACAGATTTTTCCATGATATTTCCAATATATGTTCCATGAAGATATTTAGTAAATTTTCATCTGTAAATATATCAAAACTTTGCTTCATTTTTGTTTAGTAATATGAATTGCTAAGAACTTTGTTTAGACAGAGCAGAGCAGCACTGGCCAAAAAGGGCAAATGATTGTATCTTTCAAGTAGTTGTTAGTGTTGTTGACTTAACTCTCTCACACTGAATCTGGGCCAGCAGGTCATCCTTACCAGAGCTCTACACTGACTTTAGTAATCAACGTTCGAATAATACATCCTACAAATACAGCAATCTGATACATGTTTGTTTATAAATAAGCCCCCAGAGATCAAGAACGCTGCCCAGGGGTCAGCAGGAGTCAGCAGGGTCAGCTGATAAGAACAGACAGCAGAGGGAGGGGTCAAATACACCCTTTAAAAGGTCACAAGGAAGCGCGCTGCAGCTCAAACCATCAGGTAGACAACAAAGAGGATTGCACTTAAAGCGGCCACACACCCGTCCCAGCCCCCAAACCCTACGTAATGTATTCTGCCGCATTTTCATTCCCATGCTGAAGTCACAGAACTGACAATCAAGCACCTCCTTAATCATCTTCCAACAGGACATCAAACAGGAGCCTCTATTAATCTGACATTTAACTCCTTTTCAATTATAATCTTATAAAATCGCATTTAACCGCTTCAAGCCCGCGATCAGCGCCGCACAGCTAATCCAATTTAGAACAATGCAGGTCATCAGCGGCCGAATCTCTCCGACTCCATCTTGCAGCACCCCTACGGCTCAATTCTTATGGTCTTTTATTAGTTTTTATTGTTTATTAATGATCACGCTTACAATCTCCTCTCATCTGCATGCAGGTGACATTCCACACTCTTCCACTCTCTCTTTCTCTCGCTCTCTCTCTCTCTCTCTCTCTCCCTCTCCCTCTCTGACAAATTGCTGTCTATGCAGATAAAGAGAGCAGGGACAGCCTGGCATTTTCCCCCTTCATGAAACATCCCAGCTCCTCCGTGTCTTTAATGAGAATAACAGATAGAAACGAGTCCAATCACCTGGTTTCTTTCATTTGCAGAGGGTCTGAGTGGCTCTGTGGGCTGTGCATGTGTGTTTCAGGGTTTCTTTTGTCTGAGAGGTGTGTGTGCGTTCACAAAACACAAAGAGCAGACGTCCTTGGGAGACGGTCTCTTCTCAGCCAGGGCTGGGCGTTACCTTTGTCCTGTCTCGCGTTTTCATTAAGTTGATTAACTTTGCTTTCATAATAATACGCTTTTGGGTGGGAGAGAATGAAAGGAGCCTTTTATCGCTTTAACTGATTTACGTTCGCACGGCTTGAACCTCCGAGCCAGGAGTGTGGACATTTGTAGAGTGACTTTATTAGTGAGGTTAGCTTGTTAGCCGCCCTGCTGTATACCGAGCTGTAAATTGTCTAAATTAGTACGTGCAGGGGCTAAAGTCTTTTAAAAATCATTAACTTCAGGAGCAAGTCTATTTTTAATGGCGCGCCGAGGGGAGTCGGACTACCTGGGTGCCCTTCTGCCTTCAGGTCTGAAGTTCACCGAATGGTATTGAGAGTAAAAAAACCAAAAAAAACAGATAGCATATTAATATATGGGTTCCTTGCGTAAATACACATGCGCACATGCCTAATGTACCTTCAATGATTGATGCCCACCTTCAGAGGCACGCCGTGCTGTTTTGTCAAGCACAGAGGCACTAAAATATGAATACAAATGAATGTCTTTCTTTGAGACAGTTTAAAGCATGCATGAGAACACTGGGGCAACATTTGCTTTCCTGAGCTTGTAAAAAGGCTTCTGTAAAGGAGATTGGCCCCTTCCGCCTGCACTGTTTTTTGGTACCAGGGCCATTTAAAGCTAATCCAGTTAGCAACCCAACCCTTCAGAGTCTTCAACCTTTCCTCCTCATATCGGCAAGCTGGCCGCTGGTGTCCTTGTGAGAAGCTCAATGCTGAAATGTAACGCTTGGGTTTATGTTGGCAAGTCCAAAACAGTTAACCCAATAAGCAGCTTTTGCATTGTAGATGCTGTATAAAAAACATGAAGTGCTTTTTTCCTCACTGAATCATTCAGCAAAGGGAAAAAATGAATGTAGAATCAACAAAAAGTGAGATGGTCATGGTTTTTCTTGAGCATAAATGATTGATTACGTGATTGTTTTGCATGTATGGTTGGAACGAGTGATAGTTTTCTGTGTCTCGTCTTATTCAATCTGCAATTAGTTCCCCTCCTTTTTCCATCTTCTGTCTCCTTCTACCAATATTATCAAGGCAAGGACGGTGACAAGGCTCCAAACGCAAAAAGAAATAAATTTAAATAAATAAATAAAATAAGAATAATATATATATATAATATATATATATATATATATATATATATATATATATATATATATATATATATATATATATATATATATGCTGCCATGGAAACTGATCAAGATCTGCAATACACAGTCTGGAGAGAAATGTACACTGGCTTAAAATAAATAAAGAAATAAATAAATTCTAGGATCTGGATTTATGTGTATTCTAAAATAATAATAATAATAATAATAATAATTAAAAATATATATATTATTATTATTATTATTATTATTATTATTAAATGACAACTTATCTAAAAACATACCAGCGTAGTCTAGACACAACATGTTTTTTAATTGAACATCATCTTTACTCTGGAACATTTTACTGCAGCAAAATATTTTTCAAATGCTATTTCCCATTATGGTA
Source organism: Puntigrus tetrazona (assembly GCF_018831695.1). Lineage (NCBI taxonomy): Eukaryota > Metazoa > Chordata > Actinopteri > Cypriniformes > Cyprinidae > Puntigrus > Puntigrus tetrazona. The sequence continues at coordinate 10,822,446 of NC_056721.1, read as the reverse complement.
GCAACAGGAAGCGTTTTCTCAAATTATAACGGCACATTCTGTGTCGAGGAGCCAAATTCTCACACCTCCACCACACACACAAGGTCAGAGGATCTATCTGGGCCCTCGGAGAAACACTGCCAGCTGTCCGTCACATCAAAGCCTTTATTTCTCACGTCTAACAGATGTCTGAGCACGTTACATGAGCTTTCTGTCTTTGACCGCCTTCCCTCCGTCTGCTGGAATCAATAGCTTCCTAAGGAAGCACACTGTATCATTTCAGCACAGAAAGGTGAGTGTATTGATAAGAGTGCCGTTACTCTACTAAGGCATGCAAGCCTGCACGCTTATACAGAGATCCATTTGCCCTCAAACGCACACAAAAACACACATTGTGAGGTCCAATGAGGATTACCATGTTGCAGACCATGAGCTTCTACTGCAGAATATTGATCGAGCAAGAAAACCGTCCATGAAAAGGGAAAATACCAGCACTAACATACAAGGTATACATACATTATCGTGAAAAAAACACACTAGGTGAGCGTTCATCCGAAACATGCTATAAAGGAAAGGCTAGAGAAAAAAAAAAAGGTGTGTTGGGGATGTGATCGAATCACTGGAAGGACAAACAGACAGTTTGATATCAGTGTCTTTTTGTGATATTACACCCCAGCGTCAGCCACAGGCTAAAAAACATAAAGCATTCTGTTACATGAAGACGGGCTATGATCAATGATTCTGACTGGACCTTCATTGATCCAGAGGCGAGGGGAGGGGAGCTATTTCTGCCTGCCGATGCCCCCTTTTCCCTTCTCTGAAGAGCAGCGAAACCAAATCTGCACGCTCGGTTACCACCCCTGCCCATTATTCCACACACGGCCCCCGAACAAACGCCTCAAAGAGGAAAGACACAAGACCGTCTCTCTGAAGCATCACTTATCTATCGGTCTGCACAAGCTCTAAAGGTGAAGTGTGTCATTTCTTCGATGTTTAAATCATGTTGTTTGGTAAAATCACTGCATTTGCTCTGTGGAACTCAAAAAGAATATCTGGAAACTGCTTGCAGTACAATGAATCAGGAATACAAGAATACAACAAGACTTGGGCACCGTTACATTTCTTTAATCAAATAAACTAAAAAACAAAATGTATATATAAAATGTGTATATATAAACAACTATCTCTATTTTGTTTGTAATTTAATATATTAAAATTAATGCTGTTATTCATTTAAAATTAAGAATCTTAATTTTATAATCTTAGAATTAATTTTGCAATCAATATATTTTCACATTTAAATCTCCAAATTAGTGTAGAAACAATTTTTTTTATTTTAGATATTAAAATGTAATATTTGTATCTTTTTACATAGTACTATGAATAAATGCAAGCATCACCGATACCAATAATGACTGATGATGATTTTTTTCAACATATTTAGCATTTCTAGTAAAAAAAAAAAAAAAACGCTGATTTTGGTTACAAACATGACAACCATGAAGTCAACCTGAAATAGCTAATATACTCTAATTAAAGTCTATTGGAAAGGATAATAACTAAGAAAAACTAGGAAAAAAGTTTATCTTTACGTTATACCAGAACATAAAAGGACCTTTAATCTAAATGTTCACTTTATCTGCATACAAACTTTTCAATCGCAAGAGCTTCTTTTAAAATTCACGTTTTTATTAACAAATCAATATAACTGGCCAGACTTGAATCTCCATGAACTGCACAGTATGATGGCCATCATGAAAGGAATGTGTTTTTGACCATAAGTACCAGATGGAAAGCTGATGCGTGTAGAAAAAGTGAACCTGGTTTCTAGATGAAGGCCACTTTTTTGAGGACACTATACAAGCTTTTGTGTTTGTAACAGTGGATATACAGTATTGTTGTTCCTGCGGTGACCAGCATGGATATAATGGCACCTGCGTTCACAATGACCACTTGAAGCTGCTCATCAAATCCTGTGTCCTGTGGCTGCTCAGCCCTTAAGTTTGCATACAACTGCACAAAAAAAATCTATTTTCTCTCTCCTAGAAATGTTCAGATTATAGCTTTAGCTGCTTTTGATTGGACTTTGTCAGAATAAAGCAAAGTGCTCTATGTTTAATAACATGCAGCATGCAGAACCTAAACAAAAGAAAGTATTAATCAAATAGAGAACTTTCTGTAACATTTTAAATGACAATTCTGTCACTTTTAATCAATCTAATGCCTCTTCACCAAACAACAGTAGTTATATATTAATAATAAAATTCTTTAAAATCATGCTGACCACAAGCATTTGATTTAATAGTGTTTAATCTCATAAGCTACGTGTGATTTATTACCTATGGTTAGGTTACCTCACATTAAAGCTATAAGTGACTCATGCTACAAACATAATCAAGTCTTCAGTGTGTTGGCGGAATCAACTAACTGGCAATCGTAACTCTTGTAAAATTAGACTAGTATTGGGTTCACCTGATCTCGATTACACATACTCAAAATGTAACAAAATGCAGGCATCTCATCTCTTAAGTTTTCTGATTTCTATCTTAGTAGCACAGCATGCTAATTAAAGCTATTAACATATATTTTATAAATCTATGACATGACATCCAAATGCCCCATTGATGGGATGAATTAGTTAATAAATTAGCCATAGTTCACTACTTCTGCACTGGAGACAAAAACCCTGAAAGTGCCCGAAGTGGTCCACTGCATCTATGATAAAACCACAGCTTTAAATCAATAGCTTATGGGGGTTACTATACCTGCTCTGCTTCCTGAATCTAGCTCCATCTCTTTCTCCTCTATGCAGGAGGCATGATTGCTCCCTGCAGCATTACGAAATGAAACACATGGGACATTTTTGTCTATTTCTTCACAGCGCTAAATCGTTTCTTTTTTTGTTTGTTTGTTTGTTTGTTTAGTTTTTTGGATATACAGGGTAAAGAAAAACAACATATAAGCTTTTGTGCAGATTGACTGGTATTCTGCTAGAGCAATTCCTGAGCAGATTTCTGAATCCTACTCTGATACGCTATAAAAAAAAAATCTTTTTTTAAATATGTTTTACGTTTTTAATTTACATTTATTAAATTTACATAATTCTACTAACTGATATTACTGTACCAACTTATTAAAGTACTAAAATCTGTTTTGAACTTTTGAAATGCACTGGTAACCACTAAATGTAGGTGGTGATGAGAAAGACGCAGGATAAACTCAAGCAGCTTTTAAATGTAAAAATCATTCAAACAAGCACTAAACACCATCATGGTGAGACTCACTAAACTGAAATGTGCAATAAACATGCATTTAACAACATTGCATGTAACACACAACCCTAATAAAACTGATAAGAAGAAACAGTTTTTTAAAGGAAAAAAATATTAGATTAAAACAAAATTTACCATTAACCATTTAACAGGTTTTTATTGTAGCATTTTTTTACTATTACGGTAATTTCTTAAAGTGCATGTCAGTCAGACAGACAGAAATGTGTTTTTTTTAAAAGCAGAACATCAGTAAAGCCATTAAATAAACATTCAGACTTTTTTTTTTCTATTCGATGAATTGTCTCATGTTCCTGTGAAGCACATAAGCCTTTGATACTTACTCCTGCTGAGATAAAACAAAACATACTCTTTTCTTTTTTCCTTTGACATAGTAGTCTTTCACTCTGTGAGGCACGCAGGCCTGCTGGAAAATTTAAAGGGAGTCATTTCTTGACAAATGTTGACAACAACGTCTTGCTTTATCATCTTCTATGGCTGTAAAATATCTGTCAATAACCAGCACGCAGAATCACAAACCCGTTCATGTGAAGTGAAATAAACATTCTCACACAGATGTCCTGATGTCCTCTTGCGCTGTTAAACTGACCATCAGGACTGTATAGAAATGGTGGAGTATATATATAAACCAGATTACGCTGCAAAAAATTGCCGCTCGAAGAACGCTGATATCTGAGATGACCTCACTTCCTGTAAGATACACCATGAAGCAATGGCTTTATCCAGGTCAGCAGAGACGGCTGGCATAGCCATGCAGTTTATGACCTCTGCAACCGATCTCAGCCCTTTCTTTCTGCATGCACTGACCAATTGATGTCTTTCAATGCGGCTTCTGCAGCCGACTGCTATTGTCTCTAAACGACCTCTGCTACTGATCTCGTCATCTCTGTCTGCAGTGTCCTATAGCCTTTCTGGAAGCATGAACAAAAGGGGCACGATCAATTTAGGCTGTCGGATACACAAGGCTTGGCACGTGCAGTTTGTTTATAGATGGAGACTGAAACAGGAAGGACAACTCGCTCGGATTAAGCATTAATGAAAAAATAAAAAGGGAAAAAAAAAAAAAAAAAAAGAGGCAATGATCAAGATTTCCCATTTCGCATAATGATTTGTAGGGAGCAAGCAGCAACCCAACAGAATTCAAGAGCAAATGGCACACAAAGCCTCGAGAGGTTAAAACCAGTATTCAACAGACACATGGATTACTGTAGGTCCCACTACTGCTATTCTCCTCTAATCCAGTCACAAATCTATCTCCACGATTAACCCCTTTTCCTGCTCTACAAATGACCCCACAAATAAAGAACAAATTGAAATCCCAGAAACCCTGATGAAAAACCACTGGTAAGAAATGGGAATATCAAGGAATTTAGCCATTTTGATTACAAATTTTATGCCACCAATTGATGACATTACTATTTATTATTACTTCTGAGGAATTACCAAATACATGACCGTAACTATTATAGACAACTGTACCACACTTTTTTTTTTTACATAAATATTTATTCTAAATTTATTCTACAACTGATCATAAAAACACTCTTACTAACTTCTCCTATGTGCATGTTTAAAGACACATTGTTATACAAGTCCTTAATTCAGTGTTGTTATATACTCAAAAGCGTTAAATGTATTTTGGTTAATTGAGCTTGAGTTAAACTGAAAACTTGAACAAAAAAAGTACTAAAACCAAAATAAAATAAAAGATAAGTAATTTTTTTTAACTAACAAAAACTACAAAAGCGCATAAAAGTATCCAATCAAAAAAAGGTAATTAAAATTATAAACACTAATACTAATATAACGCTAAATTAATTTAATAAATAAAGAAGTCTCACAAATTTCAAATAGCTACAACATATCATATTAAGTTAGATTTGATCAAGAATAAGGACTTGGTTTGAACAGTTACCAAAATCTGACTGAAATCACTGAAACTGATTCACCGAGTGATAAAGCGATTTTAGACTTTAAATCACAGTTAGTCTGTGATTCATCTCCGAATCACTTTGACCAATTCATTAAATGGACAACGCTGGTCACATCATGTGTTTTCTGCTGCAATGCTACAATTTATTTTACTGTAGTATTTTTCTCATCATATTCTATTTAGACTGGATGATTAAAACTCAACTAAGGCATCATTTCTAGAGCAGTGGCGCAGGAAACATCGTCAGAGTACAGGTGCCGCCAGATTGGGGAAATCTCAGTGAAATTCCACTGACAAAAAAAGGCCATTGTGTAAAGAAAGTCAATAGTGTAGGAAAACATGAAGCACAGCTCACGCAGAAGTCACTTTTAAACCAAGCCTTTCTGTTGGTCAAAACAGCAAGTTCGTGTGACCAACCTGAATCCGTCGTGAAAATTTTCACCTTCATGTCAAATGACTGGATTTTTAATTGTGAAATTTTACAGGGAAATGTGCCCCCTGATGTGTTAGGATGCAGATATCAGTCAGCCAAATTCAAGAGCATTCTTTTCAAGTCAGGCTTTTAGGCTTCAGGTACGTAATGGTTATTCACAGACAGCTCTGCGAAGTGGCCTGACGTTCTGCCGGATGAGTCTTACATACAGTGAAGCACGAGAAAAGAGAGAGCAGCAGAGAGGACACTGGGGAGCCTGCATGCCACATCCTAGATTCCCCCCCTCAGGTCTAAGCACATGTTGCCCAAGAGGAAACGAGCCGTGAAAAGACAGGAAATTACACGGAGGGGGACCCATCATCAGGAGAGCATCTCATTGGTTAGCATGATGCTCACATGGGCTGTAAAAAAACAACAACATACCAAACAAAAACATACTGCGCTCGGGCACTGGGATGTAATGACAATAGATTGCTCAGTGACACAGATGCAAAAAACGCTCAGAAATAATTAAGCTCAAACCTGCTGCGGCTACTTGGACTACCGTAATGTTTAACTTAAAAAACAGCCTTAAGAGAACTTTCAAATTGACACGTAATGTCATTTGCAACCCATTTTATTCCTGTAATATAACATGGGTCCAATTTGTGAAACGGGATATTCCAAAAGAACAAAAAATTAGGAGATGATTTGTTCATCAAGAGCTGACTGGAGAGTAAAAAAAGTCATGTGCACATCTAGTCTCTTAAGCTCACCAAAGTTTGCATTTACTTGATGGGACTAATAATAATGTAATAAATATTATTACAATTTAAAATATTATATACGTGATCTAGTGCTCTTATTATGATCAATGTTAAAAAATGCTTTTGCTGCGTAACATTTTTGTGTAAACCATTACTTTTTTGTCAGGATTCTTTAATGCACAGGAAGTTCAAAAGCACAGCATTTATTTGAAATAAACACTGTTTGTAATATTATAAACATGTTTACTGTCATTTGACTGATGTTATAAGATATACGTGCTTTCTGAAAAAAAATAATAAAAAAAAAAATACACTGCTGTTCAAACTTTGGTGGTTTGTAAGGCATGAAAAAAGACGGATTGGTGACATGTTGTTTTAGCAATTACAAAGACAAACATTTGCTTATAATGGTGTCGGTTTTAATTTCATGTTAACTTTAAGATATGGCACGTCCCATCTGCAGCAATGCGAGAACAAGTGGCTGTATACAGACCCACGGGACACTGAAACTGAGAGAGGGACACATCTCAAGGCTCCAGATGGGAATTTTGATGCGTCTTGTAATGGCTGGAGAAGAGCAGAGGATGGTACAGACCCTCTCAGAGAACGAAGGAGCAAAGAGACAGTCATAGGAATACCACAGGGACAATACAAAGAACAATAGATTCAGAGAAGCAGAGCTGAGGGGGAGAGAAACACGGAGAGCAGGCGGAAGGGAGCAAAAAAAAAAAAAAAAAAAAAAAGGGATGGGAGAGGATGAGTTGGACTATTTAAATGGCTAGTGCACGAGGGGGAGGGAGAGAAGGAGCCAGGGAGATCCTCAGGCCCGAACAGCTTGGCTTTAGGGAGGGATTACGGCTCATGGAGCTTCCCTTCTGCTGGACAGGCTGACGTGGGGGTCAGTAAAAGTGATTTTATTTTGGTAGGCTTTATCCTTGTGAAGCTCTGGCAGAAGGCAGAGGATGATAAAGGAGGTTTTAAAGCCTTTAACCCTTCGTCAACCATCCCTACCCTTAATTTGCATATCCATTAAACTTAAAACCAGTAAGAGACGTTTAAATAGCCCTGTGAAAGGCTCTAGGAAAAAATGGGGTAGTGTGTCACTGCTAAAAATGGGTGTGATATGGAAAAAGAAGCGGGAGCAAAGAGTCACAGGATAAGGTTTAGAAAATGTTAAAAAGATGGAGGAATAAATGTGAATTTTGGCATTTGACTCCGTGCCACACTGCTTCGTTCTTAGACGCCCACATCAGTCTACAAAACCACCTGCCGGAGGCTCAGAAGAGCAGAAGAGACAGAAACAACACTGGAATAACTGCTGAGCTGTCTATTAATTGCGCAAAACATAAATCCATAAAATTACAGCCAAGGATGAGCAAGCTGAACTTTTTTTTTTTTCTTTGCGATAATATTTTTTCCTGTCTGTGCGCGCATTTGAACTGCGCACAATAGGGTGTGAATGTTTGTTAAAGAAATAAATACCTTTTATTTTGCCTTTTTACGCTGAATGGAAGTTAAGTGTCATCGGCAGTGGGCCAAGAACAAGTGGCACTGCAAACAATCGAAAGCCTAGCACTACGAAAGCAAAAGGCAGCAATCTCTGAAACGTATTTATCTTAATGATACAAAAAGCACTTTGTGAGATTTGCAAGTTAGTAAGCCGTTCTCTGATTTCAGGCCTTCATGCGACATGCAGTAATGATCGCCTGCAGAACCAGCTTTCTCAGATCTGGACAAAAACCCACAACAAAACCAGCTATGACAGTATATAGAAGCACATATTGCAAAAAAAAAAAAACCTTGATTTTCTTTATGCATTTCTCCACATAAGCCAAATCCATGAAAGAATTCCTTAAGTTAAATACTCAAATCTTTTCATATAACACATACAGAGACTCCGGTGCCCTGCATCACCCTTTGCCATACTATATAATTGATTCATAACTCCATAATTGATATTTTTATATAGCTAGAATACTGTCATGATTTATAAACAACTTCAAACACAGACAGAGGTCCACACTGATTAATCAAGTGACTGGAAACCTCAACATGTAGGTTTCACACACACCTAGACTACACCTTTCTATTATTTCCGATCTTATTAGCGTGCAAACTACTTTTTTTTTTCTTCATACAAATTTTTCGTGCATGATATGTGTTATTAACAAGCAGAGGACCTTAAATCAACTGTCCGTCCAGCACATATTTCTGCTGTGTTGTGTTTACGCGGTGCTAAATAAGACGAACAAAGTAAACCAAAAAAAAAAAGTAATAACACGCTTCTGTCGGCTTGCGTGCGTTATCAATAATACATCAAGCGTGTAAAGCGCGTATTTATCAACATATGACAGCCACGACGAAAAAGCTGAGTGATGATAACGATCTAAACGGACGCTATCGTGTTGCCAAGGTTTCGCGACCGCGACGCAGCGAATACGTTAAAACAACACGACTTCATTCCGTCACCAGCACACCGTTCAACTTGACCGGCAAACGCGTCGCTTGTTTGTACAGGTTAAACGCCGCGGTAAACAACTGCAGTGTCGTTTTAACTCTTCAACTTTAAACGCACGCAAACTCCCAACCGGAATAACAAATAAACGCAACGACCTTCCCGTGCGCTCTTTGCAGCACTAATCAAAATAACGCCGTTTTCTGCCGAGGGGAGTATCTATATTAACCTGCTGTTTAAGATAATGAATTCGTGCCGGTCTAATTGAATCCTTACCTTCACCGGTTGGCGCAATTCGTTTTTAATATTCTTCTAGGATCCCCCTCGTCGCAGAGCCCCTCTTCTCTCCACTCTCTATCCGTTTAATATTGCAACAATATTGCTGCGGTCGCGAGAGCCTTCCGCGCGACTCTCTCCAGCCCTGAAGACGGAGGCGGGGCCGAGGCGCTGACGTCACGCCCCTGCTATAAGTACTGTACAGTGAGGTACAGGATCACCAAAACCACTTTAGAGCACTTCACGTCCCCTCCCCTCTCTCCCTCTGCCTCCATCTTCCTCTACTGTAAATGCAACGTTTGTTCTGGAAATCCACAGGCATACAAAACAACCTGTTTGCTAAAATCAAGACATCACCGGTTTTGTTTTTAAAAGAAGAGCTAGATTCATTCTCCGTGCTCACCGTCTCAGCACAGCAAAGGCTTACATGGCAGACGTCAGAAAAACCAATGAACGGCTATAGTTGTTTTTTTATGTATTCCAATACATCAATACAGTAAACTCTCCATCCTGATGCGGTCCTCAATTATCCAGTGAACATCTAAGATGAACACACACACACACACACACACTTTGATTTATGAGTCACTAATGGAGCCCCCAGGAGAAACACATACAGTCAGAGGAATGGGGAAAACATAATTCTGTCTCATAATGCAAAACTTGCACATACCAGGGTTTTCGAAGCAGAAGTTATATTTAGGCTGACTTTAGGAAATAGATCAACAACAGCGATGCAAGACGACGATGCGAGGCGTCCTCTTTTAAGACAGGTTTACAAATAGTGTGTTTGCGAGCTGCTGTTGTAATGTTTTTCAGAAGTCAGAAAACGCACACTTAATAATCAGTGCCATGAAAGCTGTTAAAATAAAACTGTACGACGTCAAAAGCAGCACAGAACAGAATCAAATAATCCAGCACTTTAACAGAAACGTCCTTGAGGCTTTTAAACGATTTTTTTTCGCTTGTTTCCACTGACTGTTGTTGCGGATCTGGAATAAGCCACCAATAGATTACAAAGCAACTTTGTTGGATAGTTAGTTACCAAAATGAATTGCTTGGTGAATCTGCCACCTACAGACAAAATGGCACAATACAGCTTTTATAAGAACAAACGACACATTCACATTCGCTCGCACTGCTAGACTCGCTACATTATATTTAGTACTCACACTGCTAATTTTTCAGCGTGACAACAGACAAAATACATTTAACACTTACAAAAGCAGCAGCTACTTTTGAGCGAAGCTGACTGACTATGACAAAGAAAACGCAGATTATCCAGTTGATGCGTGTAGACGGAATAAAATCTATCGTCTGGTTTTTTTTCCTAAGCGACTAGAGTAGGCCTAATTTGCTAGAATATTTGACAATCTCACACCTCTCCCCGGAGAGAAAGTGGGAGGGAGAAAGAGAGCTAAAGGAGGAGAGAGAATGAAATGAGTTTCCTGAAGAGGAGATACAGCGAATGGGAAAAAAAAAGGCCATAACCGATAATGAACATTCCCCCTCTCCTTAATCTCCTCCACCCCCCCTCTGAGAGCCGGGAGTCTGCAGCCTGCAGGAAGGATGCTGCTAATTTCCTTCTTTATTGAATTGAGCTGGACACACGCGTCCTGCAGGGGCCGACCAGCCTCCTCGCCACATCCTCTGCTCCTCTGCTCTCGCTCCGATGCTCATCCGAGGGCCTCTTTGTTAATTTATTCTGCCTATCTGCGTGCGCTTCTCACTCTTTTCCTTGCCATTTCTGTATCTCAGCACTTAGTTTCCATTTCTCACGCTGCCTTTTTTAATCTGCCTTACACTTTCTGCAAAAAAAAAAAAAAAAAGGTACAAATAAGTCCTTGAACGATGAACGATGAAAGGTGGAGCTTAACTTTCAAAGCATCGTCGGTAGCAAAAAAAATATTTTAATAAACAAAATGTTTAATTTTACACTACTAATTTTTTTTGTTAAAGAAATTACTTTTATCTATTATTCAGTAAATGAAATTGATCAAAATTAAAAAAAAATCATACTGACTGTTTAAAAAAACTTTTCAATATTGATCAGAATTTTTGTGTTTAATAATAAGAACATTAAGACGTTTCTTGAGTAGCAAATCAGCATATTAGAATAATATCTGAATGATCTGAATCTGAAGGAAAATTTAGCTTTAACATCACAGAAATAAATTATAAAATATAAAAATGTTAAAATATAAATATTTTATTTACTGTATTTTTGATCAAATAAATGCAGCCTTGGTGAGAAGACAAAGTTAGATTTTTACAACCCTGTTATTAATATTTTGCATAAAATGTCGAAATGTTGTTCAAAACCCCGATTTGTGACATTTTTGTTGTTGTTTTTAGTAATGAACGTTAAATCAGTATCAAAATTAAATAAAACTCCTAAATTAATCTGCAAAGTTAGCTTAGAACTATAAATGTTATTTTCAGCTATTGTATTTTCACATATAGATGTTTATAAATTTATATTTCCCATTAATTAATTTTTTCCCTTATGATTATGAATTTTTATGCACTAAAAGCAAGCTTCATGCTGTCTATGTTAATGTTATTTTACATAATTCTTATCCTAATCTAACATCTAATCATTATCAAAGCCAAAAACATGACAAATGTAGCTGAAATGCTTCAAAAGGGTAATATGATACAGAACTGTAGCCTATTTTTATTGATATTGCCTCTTGTGCTTTCAGCTCGTCTGCCCACTTCTCCTGTCATGCCCCACCCACAGAGACCAAAACTGCGGTAGGACATTTCACATGCACTTCCTGTCTGCTCCCTGCAATTTTCTCAAAGCAAACGCTCACAAAAAGAGTGAATACGGCGGTACAAGAAAACAAGGCATGGATTCAAAACAGATTCCTGAGCGTCATGAGCTTTTATATTAGGACATTTTATATAAAATACTCTTGGAAGAATTTCACAATATAGAGAGCAAACAACTGCAGTGCAAAGGCAGATTCTATAATAATAGTGAAATCACACTGCGGCATTCGGTCTTGTTTGGCATTCGGACGCAATAACAGGAAAATGGAAACACAATTTGGAGTTAATAGAGATATTTCTGTGTGCTGAAATCGAAAAGACGAGCCTACACTAGCAAGAATTCTGGTCTAGGCCGGTTTATAGTGGTTAGTGATGTATAGGTTAGACTAGTTAAAGAAACAGCATACACCTGTTCAGAGCTAGTCAACACCGGTTATTTTGGAGAAGCTGGTTGACCAATTAAGCTAGGAACCTGGTGTAGTGTCTCCATCTATCTAACGCTGAGTTAAGATCCATTCACACCAAAAGCTATATAAATAACTATAACTACAATACAGTAGAGTCCTCCTCACCAACTGATGTCAATTTGCTGGTAATTATAAGTGTGTGACTGGGCAGATAACAAAAATATGTTCTAAGAATGGTTTGCTAACATTCCCATTCATTCTGAAAACATTATTTCTGAACATTCTCGGAATGTCTCGAAATTTTACACATTTTACAAACCTCACTTTGTTACATTCAACACTCGATTTATCATTTTGTAAAAAAAAATGTAAGGAAACATTATTTATGAATGATCTCTTCTGAAACAGTTGCATTTAAAGAAAAAAATATTTAAGAAATGAAATGTATAATAAAGTTTCTGCGCTAACTTTTAAAAACCTGAAAGAATGAGCATTCATTCGGTTCTGAGAGAGTTTCCATTCAGCTGCAGTTTTTCTATAGCTTTTCTATTGTGGTTATGGTTGGTCAATGTTTTTTTTTTTCCATTCATCCCCCCAAAAAAAAGACTGCGTTATCGTTCCATGTGTCATTATAGTTATAGTCGTGGTCTGAAGATCACGGTTCTCATTGAATAAGAGTGATTTTCAAAACTTTCCCTTCATAGTTATAGTCCTTGGTGAGAATGGGTCTAACAATGGACCAACAATGCTGATCGCAAGCAAGTGTCTGCTAAGCAAACTTTAAAATGAACACATTTCAGCGCGGGTATAAACTGAGGTGTACGTGACTGTGAGAACAGCTCACCTTTCTTCGTTAGACTGGCATTTCAACAGTTTTCTCACACCTCAGCTAATTAGCCAGCTGCTCGGAACACTCTTAATTAGAAGAGAAGTAACTGCCATTCCTTCTAAACGCTACGCCACACAAACTCGCATCCACCCACCCGCCCACAGGTGCCCGACGAATCCATGCTTCTGCATATTATAACCCAGAACATTCTCACAGTGTCCGAAATACCTAGATTAGGGCTTTACCTAGATATTCCTAGATTTTTTACCTCCTCATAAAAATAAATAAATGCGAAGTAAAACACCTCCTGTCAGTGAAGCGCAACGCCCACAATGATTTCTGTGCCATCTGGACGGACTGAAATCAGACTTGCCTGTTTACACGCTGAATATATATGTCGGTCAATAAACGTATATAGATGTTAGAGAAGACTGCTGTACCTGCTCGTTGTTGTTCATGCACTGTAGTTTCTTCTGTTTCAAGTAGGTGGTCGTGAGAGGCATGTTGTAGTCTATGAGGTCGGCCGCCAGTGTAGTCGGTTGATTATTTTCTGAGAGAGCATGAGATATTTACAATGGTTAGAGCGTACCAATATAATTATCACAACAGGATAATTCTACTGTAACAGCTGGTTTATATTTCATATAAATACGGTGTGAATGCTGTAAATGTTATTTCTCTACACAGTCACTAGAGGGCAGTATCTGCCCCACTGTTTTCTGCGGGCACGCTTCTCCCTCAGATTAACGGTGTCAAACAAAGGCCTAGTTATAAAAAAAAAAAAAAAAAACCCATATGCATTCATATTCATTAAGGAATGTGTAGATATTTAAATCCATTCTCCGCCCACAGCTGTTATATTTTCATCCGAAGCAGCTCTGTAATGATGTCCTGTGATTTGTGCGAAAAACCGCTGTGAAAACTTGTGGGAAGATCATGATGATAATGCTTCTGACTTTGACAGTAATAATTTATGATTTGTTTAGTGTCTTTGCATGTAGCTATGCGTGTTTATGCACACAAACTCAATTTTGAAGGAACAGTTCGACTAAAAATAAAAATAGTCATTAATTACTCACCCTCATGTTGTTCCATACCTATAAGAGCTTCATTTGTGTTGGGATCAACACAAGGGTGGGTAATTAAGAACATTTTTGGTGCACTCATATACAGAAGTGCATCAACAGTACGGTCCTCCTTAGTTTCCTGAAGGTGGTCTAAAACATAATTCCCAACTGTTTCCTTTAGATTTCATCAATGTGGAAGCATTTGTAGTCATATAACAGCCTTCTCGTTTTTTGGATTTTATTGGTTTTGAGTTAAAAGAGCCATGAAACAACCCATTACCTGCTGATAATCTCACGCACATATACACACACGGTAATGGATGAGCTGTTTGCTGTGTATTGATCAGCTTCATTTTCTCATTTCATATGGATTTACCACAACAAACTAAAAGAAAAAGAAAAACCTTCAGGATCTAGGCTAGATCACTGCTACGACCAACAATAATGGTTGGTAATTAATGCTATAAAGAGAGGTTTATTACGCTGATGAAGTTGTTCAATAAGGTTTTCACCCGAGACTGCAAAAAAAATCTATATAATAAAATAATAATAATAATAAACAAGCTATGAATTACTGCATCTAATAATTAGCTCCGCCCATAAAATAACCATTGCATTCTTTTCAAAACAGTGCTTACTATGGAAATAATTTACTTTAAAAAATATATAGAATTGTGAACTGAATGTAATGTTCTCAAACACTTAATTTACAATTAAATTAAAATGCATTATAGTTTAGTGTTTAATTTAAATCAAATACAGAATTTTAACCCTTCATATAAACGTCATACTTCATACATCTTTATATGTAATTTCAGAATTACTTCCACTGCACATTCCAACTTATGTAATTGGAATTTGTATATTATCTATTTCAACATATTTGTAACCATTTTGTAAATATACTGTATTAAGCGTTACGTTTTAAAACAAATGCTTAAACTAAATCTCTGAAAACACACTACCGTTAAAAATGAAAACTACTTTAAATGCGCCTTTGCGTACTACCTTTAGTTTAATCAAAGAACAAAGCGAGAGGATGCTGAACTAAACAAAAACCAATAATTAGCTTATATTTAGCTATTACACTGTGCATCTGTCAGCTGAAGAAAGAGTTAGGAAAAAGATGTGCTGATGTGTTTTCACCACATCCTCAACAAGTGCTACTAATATCACTTCTTCTGTATCTATATCTATATATAAATTACGCATGAAACGGCAAGGCAGCAGAAGATATGTGGATAAAAGAGCCAATATCAACCACAGCCCGAATGTCAATTAAAGACAAGCGGGTGTACGGTAATTAATTACTCTGAATAATTCAGCACTGAACTTTCGTACGGCCGGCTGGAGGGGGGAGGTCTGTGCACCCCCATGGGCAAGAAGCCAATTAGCTGCTCTTTTTATGAGCAACACCCAACCTAAGCCCAACGTTGACACAACGCTTTGACAGCTCAGGCCTGGGAGGTGTTGCCTATCTGTTTATCTCAGTGAGCGGGACGTTTGAGGGCAGTTCTTCTGATTGGCATCCCGCACTGCTGGGGTCAGACTGACTGGGGATCGCAGTTTCTCCAAAATGACAAAAAAACTGAGTTTTATCCATTTTTTTCCATCCCAGTGAAAATTTCCCAATCAGATTCGTCCCCCAGTGGATTCCACCCACAATCCCTCTATCCCTCTGTAGAAATAATCTAGTTTCAGAGGCATTTTCTTTGTTAAAAGGCCTGTAATTGGGCTAATTGCAGTGTGTAGTGAGGCTAGCAGGACACTCCAGTGACTGCAGCCTAATCAGAGGGTGTTGAGATCTATGTGTGTGTGTGTGTGTGTGTGTGTGTGTGTGTGGAGGAGGTGTGGTCAGAGGGGGTTTCATTAGCTTCGGGCTGGCACGACGGGGGGAGCTCGTTACAGGGTGGGCAGGGGACAAAAGGGACGAGAGGGGGTTTCCTTAACAAAGACAATGAGTTATCCAACGAAGCATTATGAGTTTGAATATGTATAAATATTGTATATGTGAATGAAGAGTTTCTAGCTTGTGCTTTTTAAGTTAGCAAACTTTAATACGTAAAGCCATAAACCTACTTATCTGAAGTGATCCAGGTCTGTGTGTGTGTGATACCTTTGAACTCTGCTCCGCTGGGGCTGATGTGCATCCTCTTCTGACATTCTCCACAGCTCATCAGAAAACGGGTCACCGCTTCTCTGGGCAGGAACGCGTACGTCTCCGCAATCTGACACACAAACACACACCTTGTTTCACTTTTTTAACACTCACTGATCCTACAAGATCCAAACTATAAAGTGTTACAGAAATCAAGGCAGGAAGTGCCTTTGTGCTCAATATGTGAAATATTTTCAAGATGTAAATATTTTCAAGATGGGATTTATTATTTTTTGTTTGCATTTGTGGGTATTTGATTTGGACAAAGACTTATTTAGCTGCTAATACTTGAAAATGAAAAAATCTTAGTTGCAAAATTTTCATCTAAGATTTGCAGGAAATGTGAACAAGTAATAATTTAGCTGTTATTACTTAAATGTTAAATAATAATGATTACTTATACAGTCTACGGTTTAGATGAGTTATTAAACCATTACTTGTGATGTGATATTGGTGAAAAAAAACTTTAAAAATGTTAACTTGCATTATTATTAATTACATGTTTATGTAAACTTATCAACCTTTTCCCTCATCTTACGTCTATCATAGGTGCAGAGTAACAATGTTTTATTTTCATTGTGAGCAAACAGCTGTTGTGAGGCAGTAACAGCAAACAGAAGAGATGATTAGTTTGAAGACGGGGTGTGAATGCTCGGATGTTTTATTACAATACTGTCATCAAGACCAGGACTAATAATCCCAGGGGGACTATCATATTGATATCTTTACATTCAAAGACCTGACCTTCCCTCACAAACACACACACACACACCTCCTTCTCACTTTCTACTGTACGTCTATATGAAGGATGAAATAATTAACTGTGTGAGAGTGCTCATGACTGTCCTTGTCAAAACATTTCTTTGTATGCCACACACACACACAGTGAGATTCAAAATCATGGCCTGTCCACAAACGTATGTAGCTAGAGTGATGGTGACATCTGGAATTCATATTTTTCCCTCCATATATATATATATATATATACACACACATATCTTTTTTTTACGTTAAGCCTCTTCCTTTGCATCCGTTTAGTTTCTCCCTCCTCCACCTTTATGCCATTAAACTGGACAAAGAAACAGAGAAAGTACACCCCCACATTGAAAGTCCCTTGTGTCTCTAATCTCCCATGAGGCTGTAACAAACAAGCATGGGCGGCCATGGAACCACAGCTGGAGGGTATAGCATGTACACGTGTGCACTGCGAAGGCAGAAGCTGAACTAAACACACAAACCCCACTGCTGCAGTGATACAGCAGTCAGAAAACCTGAGCTTTCTCCTTTACAGCACCCTGATTCCTCCCGGAGATCCTAAGAGGAGCAGGCACGCAAATCCTGATGCCCAGGGAAAAGCTCTGCTCAAGGCCCTGCCCTCCCCTTATACACCAACAGCTGTCAGGCACGATGGGAACAAGGAACAGTGTAGAGGACACAATATGTGCATGTGTATAAAACATATCACAGAAATTACTAATACAACAAAACCAAAAACAAGCTTATTAATGCTTTTATTAGTAATACCTTGTAAGTAAAAGATACTGATTGTAAATGCACATGAGAGCAAATATGTACTTTTGTAACTGTCCAAGAGAGGGCAGCAGCACTGGACCTCGGGACCTCAGCACAACTCCAGACCAGGTGAGAGCGGCCCATGTCACTCTCACTTCCCATGTTTCCATGACAGCACATGTGTGATACTGAGTTCTAAAGATGTTTACCGCAGACCTAAATATATCTTCTAAATATAAGCTGATCCTCATCTCTGCCTACAACAATGCAGAGAATGAAAGAAACGCAGACTGTAAGAAAGACAGAAAGAAAGTAGAAGATTTACAATTAAAAAGCGAAAAGAAAAAAGAAAGCTAGAAAAGACAAAAAAAAACAAACAACTATGAAACGAAATTCAGGAATAAAAAATGAAATGCAACATGTGAACAAAAAATGCACAAACAATCACTTGAGGAAGAAATACAGAAAGAAAAATGAAATGCAGGGAAAAATGCAAAACGAAAAGACGTTTAGAAAGAAAAAAAAAAAATCGGACTGAATTAAAAATGCAAAAATCAATACATTAAAAAATGCAAAAAGAATGAAATGTATCAACGAAAATGGAATGCCATAAATCAATAGAATGCATAAAGAAAGGAACGAGTGAGGGAAATGCATGAAGAAAGGAGGAAATGCAAAAATAAAAGCACAAATGCATTAAGAAAAGAAAAAAAAAAAGAAAAGTAGTAGTTCTATATAGCATCCAGCTTTCATTTACTAGGTAATGTTGGCGTATTCTCACTGATTCACCCAAAATTCAGAGAGGCCAGCAATTCACTGCTACAAATCACACCAAACAACACACAGCAGGAGCCGCTCGCTTCTGTTCATGAGAATCACAGAGGAAATAAATCAAACTGACAGAGTAAGGGACACTTTAAGTGACAGACAGATACAGCCGGTCAAAAAATGGCCACACGTTGTATTAAATCTAAACTATACGAGTCCATGGACATCAAAGTTTGATCAGAGACTATGAGAAAAAAAGTTCCTTGTTTTCCTCACCGCTTTATATGTTTTCTTCTGTCCGGCGTGTTTGGGTGCTTTGGCTGGGTCGGAGCTGATCTCCACGTGCATGGCATAGATGATGTCATAGAAGTCCTCCACCACAGCGACCCTCTTCAGTGAAGAGCTCTCCGGCCCCAAACCACCGTCCACACACTGAAATCATACAAAGTAAACTTAGCTCATATACTCAGGCAACATCACACGTGCAAAAATGTTGCTATACTTTTTATTATACCACTGAGTTATCAACAGACACATTCCAATACAGAATTGTGATATTCTACTCAAAATAGAAAATATACTCAAACAGAAAAGAGTTTGTCTGAGCTGCAAATCAACAGTGTTGTGGTAATATGATTAGAGATGCCTATTTTATCTTTTGAAACATATTTCCTTTGTAAAATGATTTTTAGTTTGTTAAACAGATTTTAATTAATTATTTACCCATTTTCACATTAAAAGTAGTTATACAGTTATATTTTGGTAACAAAAACCTTTGGTAGTATAAGGAACAACTCTCGCTATTAAATATTAATTAGCATGCCTGTTTTAACCTTGCCTGGATTAATTGCCTGTTTATTAGTACTTATAAAGCATATATTCTGCATGACCATATTCTATATCCCTAAATCCTAAACTACCTTACTCCTACTTCATACAAATTTGCATAACCTCACTCATACGGTTTTGTACGATCTGTCTAAAACCCCAATAAAAGGGTAGGTTTAGGGGCGGTGTTAGGTGTAGGTAGCAAAAATCATATGAATTCAGAGTGAGGTCATACGTATTAGCCACCTCATAAAATACGTATGAATTGCCGCATGATCTGTCTGGCTTCAGAATCACAGATTCTGAACATCCTGGAAGTATTATCCAAATAAGAATTTTAATCTGAAAATGTAATCTGAACAAGTAAATTTCATGTCTGCCACTTTTGTTCTGACCAACCAAGAAAAAAATAAAGTAACAATAAACTACATTACAAATAGTAATTAAATCTAACAATCACTTAGCTCATATAACATCAAGCCATGCAATTTATTGTTATTGTTATACTTTATTCTCAAAATGTTAATGTTGACATCACGCATTCACTGTAAATTAGCATTACCTGTAGACTACTGGTGACTATGGGTGAATCTCCATTCTGGATTGCAATCTGCCATAAAAAATTATGAATTTAACTATTCCAGCTGCTGTCAGACTATTAATGATCTGCCACCTGCAGCATCCTCACATGTGAAATAGCCCATTAGCCAGGACTCCTGGCTTTGATTTGAATCATTTTTAACCAAAAAAAGTGTTATAGACTGCAGCTTTAAGTTTTCTGGGTAAAAGATTCCAGGATTTTTGATTCAGTGGGAACCAATGGTTTGAAGGTTCAAGCTGCAGCTTTAATGCAGTTTCAAAGGGCTTTACATGATCCCAGCCAAAAAAATAATAGTCTTATCAAGCAAAATGATCAGCAATTTTCAAAAAAAGAAAAAGAAAACATGTACACTTTTAACCACAAATGCTTGTCTTTGAAGTTTTGAAGCTGCATTCATTTTGACCTTCAACTCATTGGTCCCCAGAAGTCCACTATATGGAGAAAAATCCTGGAATAGTTTCCCTCAAAAGCCTTAATTTCTTTTCAATATGGCCCCAAAAAAATGCACGGACATCTTGGATGACATGTAGGTTAGTACATTTTTAATTCAAGAGTGAACTAAACCTTTAAAAAGGCTAGCTAAAACGAATTCTGCAGTACAGAGAAACTACAAAAGCTCTGATTCTCAGAGGGACTGAGGGCTGAAAGAGGAATTCTGGGGAGACTCTCACCTCTCCCATAAGAGGAGCAGGGCTGGAGAGACAAGATATTTTCCTCAAGGGTACAGAGTCTGATCGTGGCAAAAACAGACGGCAGACACAATGCACTCAAAATAACCACAAAACAAACATCTGAGCGGATCAAATCAGTAATCAAACAGCATCACTGCTCGGTATCAGATCAGATGGGTGAGGTGTATGGGTTTAGTCATTTTAATTTAATACATATAGTCATGTCATAGCCTTTTGTGTATTAAAGGTGCAGTATGTATGATTGACAGCTAGTGGTTGAAATGGGTACAAGTACACGTATGACTGCATATATGGCCCCTTAATACTTTAAAATTAAAATAAAAACATATTTCATATATTCTGTTTATTTTATGCAGCATCAGGTTTAGAGAAATAAATGGTAGTTTGGGGAACCAGTTCCCATCAGAGGGCTAGCCTCATTACCATGGTAACCGCTGCTGGCCTCTTGGGTAGGTGCGTGGGGCAGCAGGGTCATGTGACACACGGACAACCTCCAAGTCAAAGTTGGACTAGCTAACTCAAATCACCATCCGCATCTTCTATTCCTCTCATCGCCCGCGTCACATGCAGTGATGCTCTTCGCCTCCACCACATCCCCCACTCAGTCCCCTCCACCACCCGGTACAGGGCCACGGGGTTACCATGGCAGCAGGGGTGTACGGGCAAAACAGCATTTCAGCATTTCACTGTTAATG